>NC_092819.1:128859086-129159086 GCF_023375885.2 Dermacentor andersoni
TAGTTAGCCAAGAATGGGTAGCAGCAACTACATGACCAGTAGAAAGTATAAAAGGGGGAAAAGAGGAGTATTTGTTACTTATTCTCAAACCGCAGTTACTTTGGGCACGTCATACTTTTGTTACAGGTCACAAGTGAGTGTACCAAAATTTCTTTGAAATATGATACCATGGTCATTTATGGTCTTCTAACTAAAAAGGAAAACCTCTTAAATGTTCCATACAACGTTCTTGCGTGAGCCAAAAACTGGGATTAACCATTTTTTCAACCCCTATTTCGAAGAAAGATTTAAAAAAATTCCCTCCTCATTCCACTTAATAATGCCCGTATTTGTTGACTTTATGTACCTAGTGAGTGATTTAATTTTTTTTTCGAAGTCGCGAAAACTGCAATAAGAAGCCTTGGAGTGGTTCTAGTCGCGTTAGCAGTCTGGCTATAAAGTTTTGACAAGCGCGGGACATAACACGCGATAGGCTCCAACGTCAGCTCCAAGCCTTCTTTTCGTCGTTGTGAAATTTCATTTTTCGTCCACATTGTGAACCAGGTTATTTTTTTTCCTTCGAGGCAGAGATGTCCTTTATAAAGTTCGTTTCTTGCATTTAATGGTAAGTTTATCTACTGAACTTTTCATAAAACGCAAGCGTAATAGACTGTCATAGTGCTTTGAAAGAATGCTCCAAAAATTGAGATATTGCGCGTGTTTACACATACCAAGATAGTAATAATATGCAACAATATAACACATACGCTTGGCTTTACCCGCCGTGGTTGCTCAGTGGCTATGGTGTTAGGCTGCTGAGCACGAAGTCGCGGGATGGAATCCCGGCCACGGCGGCCGCATTTCGATGGGGGCGAAATGCGAAAACGCCCGTGTACTTAGATTTAGGTGCCCGTTAAAGAACCCTAGGTGATCGAAATTTTCGGAGTCCTCCACTACGGCGTGCCTCATAATCAGAAAGTGGTTTTGGCACGTAAAACCCCACAATCTAATCTAGTCTTGGCTTTTATACAAAAACACCGCTCTCTGCTCGTAAAATGCAGCCACGCAGTCGGACAGCTATGGCGTCTGTGGTACAGTAACCACATGTCACTAATTATAGGTTGCTTCTTAGGTTGCTGAACTATGCAACTCTTATCCCGGTTGAACTGAAACCTCGTTTTGTTCAATATCTACAACAACGCGGTCATTAGACGGTAAAAGTATTTTCATGCAGCATTCCCCGCAGGACATAGAGAGACAACCGGAACGACATTGGACAAATGTGCCCTCATTCCATTTTTCTAGTCTTTTAATTATTTTTAAACGCAGTGAAAATGACCCGAACACGCCTAAAGAAGTTCAAATCCTGTGAACTGAAATGAAGTCCCGTCCAACGTATCTATTCCAGGCTTGTCGCAGCGAGACCATATAGCGTTATTGTGCAAGCCTCAGCGCGCAGTTCGGCACGCGCCAGTGACCCCCTCATGCTTAACCTCGGCACGTGCCTAAGCCCCTGCTGCTGAAAGTCTTTTTGCTAGTGTGGTTTTCCGTTTCTATCTGAATAGACAGATTGGTATTCGTTAGGGACTCGTCGGATTGATGGATTTTAGAACTTCGAGAATGGTCATATTATCGTCTTCGATTCACTTGAATGCTTCTTTATCTAACGGTTTTATCGTCTTTAAAATGCGACTGCCAACTGAATCGAAGCGTATTTCCTCGTATATGTTCACTTCGCTTTGTCGTTTTCCATTACATGCGATGAAAGGAATGTCTCACTCCAAACGTTCGTGGTTGAGTCCCTTTAGCTTTGAACGTTTCAGCACATGTTCAAGTAAAACTTAGCAAATATGAAGTATTTTTCAGTATTGATTGCGAAATGAACCCAGACTGGTATTTAATGTGGTATGGTCTGCTGGACTTTTCTTTTGTGAGAATCTTCAACAGATTATACTTTCCGATTGATCGTTTCGTTCTTTAGTACTGGCAAAGAATGAACACGGGCAGCGCAATTATAATTTCACCTTGCAGGCAGTCAAAGAGGCTATGTTAGGCCTTTATTGCTCGGCAGTTTCAGAAGCCCTCTGAAACCAAATCCGGCTAAAAGATAGCCAATTGTTGCTCGAACCAACTTTCCGCTTCAGCTTGTTTGCTGTCTTAGTTTAGGTTGGACGTGCGACCTGGAAAGAATGTCTGAGGGCGCCGAGGGCGCGTTTATGGTTTCCTTATGAACGACAATTTTAAAATTTTAACTATAAGATGAAAAGACTCCGACAGTATTTCTGCTGGAGACGTACTTACGTGTGTAGTTGCATTTAGAAAAAACTTGTACGATAAGTTTGTAGCAAGTGTTATGCTCCGTACATGATTCAAATGCAGGGTCGTCGATGAAGGCGTGTTACTAGAAAAGGTCTGATTTAGAAGGAAGTAAGAACGCAGGCCGTTCTACACAAATGATTACCATGCGAAAAATTATGGTTTTGTCGTAACCGTAATGTTCCTGTTCCCTAGCGTAGTCATTTATAGGCTCGCAAAGCTGGAACGCACTAAACGTATTATTGCTGACACCTAAAAATCACTTGAAAGTACTCTAAAAAATTCTTGAACAGAAATGCAGGGCAAAACTTGCAAATTGTGTTTATTCTTCCCAGCAGACAGGATCCTTATTAGCAGAACCTCATCTAATAATCATTAGGCCTGAACATGGAAAAAAGGATTTCAGACTGAAGCCGTTGCGAAGCATTTAACCGTAATTGCGCAGGAGAATTTTAGGCATCCACATATTCCTATATCTGTGTGTCAGTTCTTACGTTTCAGAGTAGTGAAATGTGTTTTTAATAAAACAAACTTCCATCTGGAGAACGCTTGCAAAATGCGTTTTCTCGGGAAGTTTAATCACCACATTCCCAAGACCAGGCGGATTTTTCTTTAATGTTTCCAGGCTCAACAATAAATAGGCTTTGGTAATAAAGATCAGAAATACCGTCCTTAGCCACCAGCATTAACCTCCTATTTCTATTGAGAGTCCCTTAAAAGATAAACTGATCACGGGTAGAGCATGGTATGTTTACATGTGCAATCTTATAATTATCTTGTTTGCCACTTGCACTAGAAGACTGGGCGGAATTCACGACGGCTTTCGTTTTCATTCGCAAGCGCTATTTGCCATCGGCTTGCAGACTTCGCTAATCTTACGTCCAGTAACAGGCCAAACATATGCTCTTAGGAATGGTTGTAGCGTAAAAGCTTCTCTGTGAAAACAAGCGTGGTTCTTAACAGTAGTAATGGTCAGGAATTTTCTGAAATATTTCCCAGGCGGAGAAACACGAAGAACGGTAAGCACATATGTTAGTTCACATGTTTATTGCCTGACTAACGTCAGTATAGTTGTCAGGTATTTCCCGCTCCAGTGAAAAGTTGATAAGAATTTATGGTTTTGTCTCCAGAATACTAATTCGGTGTTTCGATGAAGCTGTACGCAAAAACACTAATGCAGTGCGCTTAGTTTTCTGTGCTATAGACAAAGAAGCCAAGGTTGTAGAAATTCATGCGCCGTCCACCGCTACAACGTACCTGATAGACTGTGGCTATGGCTCGTAAAATACGAAAATATAATTTCACTGGGAGGCACTCTAATATGTATATAATAATTGTAACATAAGTGTTCTGACACATTTAGGAGCAATGGAGTTCCTAATAACGAAGGGTTTACGCAAATCAAGAACAGTAACAGCTAACCGCGTAAAGATTCGATATAACCTTGTCGCACTCTAGGTGGCGGCAAGTTCAACTCAAAAAAGCACATGCTCTTAATAACTGTCAGTAAAAACTCGTCTTTCTGCCTTTTGCGTTGCCTACGACTTGTTTGCTTTATTGCAGTCGCTTCTCTATCCTTGGGGTTATGATGAAGGTTCAGACAATGAGATAGAAAGCGTCTTTCCGCGAGCCGTTGCCAGCTACTTACATTTAGCTCACTTCTTAGGCCCGAGTTTCGGAAATAGGGTGCTTACCTCGCTCGCTCCCAACTTTCATCAACCGTACGGTTGACTAGCGTGCCTGCCTGCCTACAGTGGTGCCTCCGAGCGCAAACTGCCAGAGGAGGTACAAGGCAGTTTATCACTAGCGCACGCGGAAGGCGCAAGCGCTTAGTGCTTTCACGTGGGCGTGGGATCTGGTCAGCTGCATTAGAAGTGCGCCTATTTTCGTTCCTGTTTTCATTATGTGAAGTCAATCCGTGTACCTTCAGTACTTCCATGTGGCCCCTAATTAAACGAGGACCTACGGCGCCTCATGGAGGCCTATGTGTGAGTCTCGAGGGCCATGCGCAGAACGCCTACAAACTACTGACCGATGAATTGACAATTGTTCAAGGAGAACATAGCGGTAAATTTCTGATCTGTGTGGCTGCGGCTACACAGATCAGTTTGTAACACACAGTGTTACAAACACGGATGAAATGGAAAACGATAAGGCCAGGAAAGCCCGCCAGCGCAGGAAATATTTTCCATGGAGAACCAGCCTATCATACAAGCTTCTATAAAACTATCGTGGTGCCTTATTATACACCAGCTTCCAAAATTTCGCATACAGGGACGCCACTTCTTGGCGAATGCTCATACAAGGACTAGGCTTACACGGATGAAGAATATGGCATTACGCTCAAGCACCAAGCTGTCTGGCTTTGTTGAATTTGTCGTGCAAATGTAGAAACATTATTCTAGCACGCAGATTCTTCGCAGCGTTTTCCAAAACAATAACACACTACGAGCAAAATGAAAAATAATAAACAACCGGACACTTACCTTTTTTGTTGTTGTTGCGACGAGCAATGATCCTCTACGAGCAAGTCGTATAAAACCTGAAGCCTCCTCAGCTCATGTTATTCGAGGAAACCGGCAGTCTTTTTTTTTTTGCAGTTTTCATCCTTAGTTTGTGTTTAAATATTTGTTTTTGAAGCCATAGGGCCGACTAAAGCAATAAAAAAAGGCGGGAACAGGACGACATTATCTTCCGTTGTAATGTGCTTGATTGAACAAAGGATACATGTTTCACCCCTTGTAAAACGACCCGCGCGGAGTGGTAGCATTGTGCGCGATTCGTAGGATGAGTACTTGCGAACAACTTCTGGACAGAATTGCAATAATGGTACGCTTGCTTGATTGCAAGTGCAGGGTGCATAGGAATCTTAATGAAGAGGTTACAAGCTAAAAAAAATGTCTTCAAAATGAAAACCAAATCTCAGTCGGAACGCTCTCCTTGAAAATGAAGGCCCGTTGACTATGTAATCAAAGATGCGGAAATTAAATGAGCGCTAAATCCTAGCTCGCGGCAGGAGCAGTTTCGGCATCACGTCAAGACGCCGCCTTGAATTCCGGCAACAGCTGTTACAAGAAAAATGCGAATTTATTATGGAGCCTACGAATCCGCATAGAAACCTCATCATGCTTGCGTGTGCGTATGGCAAAAAAAAAAAAAAAACGGAAGAAAAGTTAGCAATGGCAATGATGCAGTTGAGTCGAGGAGTCGTACATAGCACACCTAGAGTAGAGAATCAGTAAAAGGGGCATAGAAGAAAACGGGAATTTTGTTGCAGCGTACAGCGAGAATAAAGCAGACGGAGCGGCGAAAAGCGCAAAACAACAGACAGTGTAGAACCAATGAAAAGAACGCGTTGGTAAAGTAATGCAAGGTACAAAAGAATCTCTGGGATTGTGCTCAATATAGAAAGAAGGCTGCTTGCAGAAAACGAGGCATGTGAAATACGGGCCGTACAAAACGTGGAAATTGAGCACAAGATTGCATTTTATCAAGACAATTAAGCCTGCCTTCGCAGAGGTGCTTTGTGTGGGCTCCTATAATCAGCAACCCAAGCCTGCTGGCACAGTTACGAAATAACACTTTCTTTCTCCTGTGCGAAAAAGAAGGTAGACAGGGAGTTATATAGAGAAGTGATACTAAAATAATGACGAGGGCTTGAGCTTTAGAGAAAAGAGTAACGAAGTGGTACAACCGACCCAGCCGCATAAAACGTTATTGAGGCTTATTGTAGACCAATTATCTTGGCTGAAAGGGGAAAACGTGACTTCAGAGATGCCGGAAACGTCAATCACATTGTAAGCGGAGGTTTTGTAAGCCCGCAAAGACTCAGAAGCACAAGGCAGGATTAACGCTTGTGGGCTAGTTCATACTGACGTCCTAAGATTGAGGTAACGGGTACACCATAGAAATTGGCAGCACCACAGAAATTACTAAACTCTGGCTCAACGTTGGTTCAGCCCCCGGAGGAAAGATGAGTATATTGTATAAAATTGTTTAATTTGTGTGCCTCTGGGTTCAAACGTTCACGTGCCTTTATCTACTGCGCTTTATCTTCCTAAATTTGCTAGAACTCGTAGTTTTCTAGGCACACGAAGGCAGTTAGTCGCTGCCACGCAAGTCACTGCGCAAATGCCTAATTTCGTTTGTCAAGCAAGGTCTTCTTGAAAAAAAATATGGTTAATTTGAAAAGTCGCAAAGGTGGTTGATGCCAGCAGCACGAAGCTGACGCACATCGACCACCATTCGCATGCTGACTTAACCCTAGGTGGGATCCTCCCACCCAGGGTGACCTCGAGCACGGACGTTCGGGGAAATCGTTTCGGAAATAAAAGTTTACTTCTTTTATTCGTTAGCACCTACACCTGCTGCTCCCGTAGACAGAATCGCCACGCTTCTCTCTAGTAACGTTTGTAATAACTATGCTCAGGAACAAGTTCACAGAGTGGTTATCGATTTGCGTAACCTATCGCCCAAATTCAGTGGTACGCTCAGAATAATGCCTTAAGACATAATTCAGCTATTAAACATTACATCCGAAAATACTGCCTCCTAAATAGATGTGATTATGAGAGTTAAAATAAAGCAAGATACAAGAGAAATCACTTTGACATCCGTAACTTTGAACTACATTTCCGGCGTTGCATTTCCTGGCGGAAACTCAGAATAAATTTGTCTATAGATTTCTTCTATATCTACAAATGTTTCTCACTCACATTGACACTCACGTCTATGCAACTGACACCAAAGACACGCTTATATCGTGCTGCTCTTTTAGAGTTCTTTGTAAGCTGGCGGTGGATTTAGGTTTGCTATTCTTGTCAATTTTTGCTGAATCACTCTATAAAAAGCACTCTGCATCAGATATAAGGTAGAAAGCCATACATACGTGCGTATAACAAAACTACTTTGTTTCCATTTGATAATAGGACAGGAAATGAAAATATCTATCGCTGCTCGTGGTTGCTGTGAGGGTATATGATATGGCTATCCTCAAATGAAAAGAAAGAAAATGCGACTTATTCTGATGCGTCCAATTATCAATAATCATACTACTTTTCAAGTTGGCTCCCCATTTTGATTGCTTTTCTAAGTTTTTATAGGTATAGCTATTTATTATTTTCTTAGTATTGCATCCATTGGTTTCACAAAATTCATCTCTATTGTGTTCCTAGTGTGTTTGGCAGTATTGATAAGACAACAAAAGTAATATTGTAGCAAGCAGGCATATCCTTCTGTAATATCGTGTACATTATGTTTCACATTTGCTTTATTGCTCGTGAAAGTTAACTAGAAAATAAATACGCAATCTCATCATGCAGGGAATGAACGCGGATGACATGGATCTGTATGCTAGTGGCTTCATCAAATTGATGCAGTCATCTTTGTAGAAACTTGAGACTGACATTTTCTGGACGGTTGTGTCGTCAAAAGCGACAAAACTCACTCATCCAGTGTGTTTCTAAAACCGGTAGAATGCATAAAAACCCAGCATGCAGCATCAACATGAACACTTATCACGCCACGTTAAGTCGTTATTTCTGCGTTTGCGCCAGAAAAAAAAAAGCTGCTTTTTATTCTAAGACATATGAGGAGACTGTTACATTTTGCATAGTAGTGGAGACGTTAGTTTCAGTACGTACGCATGTGACGGTGGCATTTAAACAGAAATGGCTTTTTGACTTTCATAGCATGCTAGCTAGTAATAAAAACCATCCTGAAAAGTGATCATGTCACATAGCCATACATGATTTCCCAAAAGATATCACTGCGCTTTTAACTCGTCTATTTCACCGAATACGATCTTCACCTCATGGTCTTTTCCGCTGCGAATTGATTTCGTCTGATCTGGACAAAGTTTTTTTGTTCGACCTGTTACAGTGAAAATGAAGTGACTTACTTTCGCTGTACACCGGCAAATAATCTTAGGCACACAAAGTGCTCTGTACCGACGTGGGAGCGGCCCGCATCAATCCCAGACTGATCCCTCAGGACCTAAATAAAGTTCTTCATACCATATCATACCAAGTGCTTCTGATAACGCAAGGTCGAAGGAGAGACAGAGACAGAGAGAGCAAAGAGAGAATGTGTAGGAAGTCAACCAGATGAGACTTCGACTTCTTACACACTGACGGTAAAAAAAAAGGGATAAGAGGCAGAGGAAAAAGATGGAGATCGTGAACACTATACGTAAACGCGAGAGCATACCAAGCTGGACTACAAACGTTCACCCAGTCCGGTACATTTAAAGAAATTCAGCAGTCTCAAACCGCATTTTGAGCCATCGAAAGGTGTGGCCATGGTCGCCATATTTTTGACCCCGAAAATTGTCTTCACTACAGCCGCTTCACAGTTTGCCTTGAGAGAGAGGCGTCTGGGCTACCATACAACTGCTCGTAGCCAAGGTTTTCCGAGATTACGGCGATGTCTTTTAAAGAAATAGTACGGCTATCACACATGCTTAATCAAAGCGAGCTCACCATTGCTGTGTTTCCGTACGTTTGATCATGTATTGACTCATTCTAATACGCGAATCTTGCGCTAGATAAAACAGCGAGATGTATATCAATTTTGCGAGAAAACTACAATTTAGAGAGGCTATTGTAAAAACAATGGCGTCAGATCAAAAGGAAAAGATCGCTGTGAGGTGACGGTGTTGAGCTGCCACCTTTTTCCGGCGCAACCGAACACTGCGAAATGCCTAGAATAGTTTTCGTTCCGCATGAACTCGATCGCGTTATTGGTGAGATGACGCAATCATGGTTGTTTGGACAAGTCTGACATTTTCTTAGCGCGCTGACGCCCAAGCAGAGTTAGCTGGCTTCTCTCGTTGAAATTTCGAGGTAGCGCACATCACAAATGAGCGCTGCTGAAAAGGAAGACGCAAGATCGCTGCCACGCCAGAACCCGCAAAAGCGAGAGAATAGAAATAAAAAACGGGAGCTATAACGCGCCCCTGAACAATATTTGATGTACACGACATGAGGCGGCCCATTCATAAAAAAAATTACTTTAGAAAACAAGCAAGAACCAAAATATTTGCTCTTGCCTTCTGTTACAACAACCGCAGTAGATCAGAAGTGCACCAGCTGCGCCTCGAACCAACTTTTTCTTTCCTCTGCTTCCCGCTCAGGCTGTTCCCACGTCCCTGTTTACTGAACCTCCTCGAGGGATCATGCTATCGTACGTACGGAATCTCCTTTGTGCAGAGCAGAAGAAAGGAACGGGCATGCAGACTTCGGGCGGCCACGTCCCTATCACTCACGTTGAATTCCCAGACGTGCTCTGCAGCGGCAATGCAGAAGGCGAGAGCGGAAATGGAACGCAGCAAGGGGAAGATGGCGGGCACAACAGCGTACACATCCTACAAGCGCCTTACGTTTGTGTGCAGACTTGCGCATTTGTACCGCCTGGAAGCAGCTGCGTTGTGCTCTGGAGGCGAACAGCGGCGCCTCTCAGAGCTGGTGATGTCTTTATTTTTGTGCAGTTCTTGCCCCTTTTTACTGTCACTTCTACTTTTCAAACATATAATGTCGAGTAACGTGCTACCAGTTTCTTTCGTGACGCATACGCTTTTTTTCTACGTACCTAAGGTTGCTTCCTGGGATTCGCTGTAAATAACAACAACAGGAAAGAAAAGGCATGCTGTAAACACTTCGCACTAACTGCACTCAGTTCGGGTGTACAAATAGCGTTTTTTTTTATTAATGTGTCGTTGTTGCAAAATCAATCTTTGCTGAAGTTCTGAGGCGACTACCGAAGCACTGGCTGCTTCATCGAAGACTGCGGAAACTGTTTAAGGATCAGATCTCACTGGGAGCAGAATTCTCGTGCTTGAGCCGGATTACTCAAAGAAGCGGACATTTTCTTCACTGCAAATATAAATGCGTAATTAACTTATTGCTAAAATTGAAAAAAATGTTTTTAGCTAATTAACTTACGGCACACATGGCTACTTACACATTTTTACCGGGGAGAAGTTTGCAAGGCGAATCCACTTAAACGAATGCTAATGATAACACCAGCTTCGAAATTATTATTCGGATCGATTGCGAAGAAATACATCGGTGGTTCAGTTACTTTTGTGCTTGAATGCGTAAACTGGTGTTGTGGTAAAACAGCATGGGGGTCGACAGTGCATTGTTGTCACAAGTTATATCGCGTATTTCTCGGAAGTCTCGTTAAACACAGAATAATTCTCAGGTGGCTATGACTTGGTGGTAACTGCAGATAATACGAAACTAGTCTTAGTGTATATAGTATAGGTTCATAGTTTGTGCACATGTTGAAAATAAAAAGAAATCATGAGCCATTCCACTCTGTGGGGGTGGATGACCAGCTCAGCTGTGTAGCACATGACAAAAACGTGACGCAGAATTTTGAACAAAGGCACCAACTCATATATTGTCTTGATCGCTGGTCATCGGGACGTAAGGTAGGCACACATTCATTTTTATACATCTGCCTTCAGTTGTGGCATACATTCGTTACATGCATTCATGTTTTCATTTCGCGATGTAGTGAGGCAAAAAATTTGAGACCGAAATCACCGCGCCTACTGGCAGTGGGCCAGTGCCGTCAGCGCCTTCGCAGAGAGAGGGCCAGTATGGGAACGCTGGCACGATGAGCGGCAATGGAGCCATCTGTGCAAGAAGATGACGACGACGAACGCGCGAGAAGTGGTACGAGCTATTGCTGATAATGATAGTCTTTGCTAACGCAGATTTGTTGACGGAACCGAAAAATGCACGGAACGCTAGCACAAACAGCTTCGCTGTGATATGCGCAGTTTCGCAGGTAACGGAATGAGCAGAACTCTAACCTAATTGAGCATCATAGGTGACTTCTACCATTATAGGTTTCGCCTGCCCGTCTACTAGGTTCCGAATACGTACCAGTTCACCGAGTTCTCAGTGTTTCTCATTAGAATGCATAATAGAAGGTGCACATAGCCGGAGTGACGGGTAACGAGAGGGCGGACCGCCTCGCTCGAGAATATAGCATCCGAGCGACGGAACGCACTCTCGTAGAATCTCCGATCACAGCAAAAGATATCTTGGAGGCACAGAGACGAGGAAGGCAACGGTATAGCTTTCCAGACACATCCTTGGACTCAGCGCAAATGCGGGACTGGCGCCGACTACAAACCCGTACATACCCACACCTACTCCTACTACACCACATACACCCCACCCGGTATCCCAACACTTGCCCTTGGTGCGGAGGGTGGCCATCTCTTGACCATATCACATGGTCGTGCCAGAGTCGGCCACAAAAAATCCAATCACCCCTTATGGGGCAAAACTCCAACAGTAGGCAGTGGGAGGTGTGGCTAGCCAGCACGGTGCGGGAGGACCAATTGGCCCTTCTCGACCAAGCCCGGCGTGCCGCAATCGCCAGTGGGGCCCTGGACTGAGGGACCCACCCACTGGACCTGAATGTGATTTTTTTTTAAATAAAAGTTTATACTACTACTAGTCGAGTTTAAATGGGTGTAAAAATAGCGAAAACAAAAGGCAGCTCAAGGCCATGGAAGAATCCAAGAGTTCGAAGTCATTACGAAAATCGAAGGAAGAAAAATGTTGGGTTAATGTAGGAAAAAGATTCATACTTGACGAAATATAGCTAAATTATATGAGGACTAAGAAAGACAGACACGAGAGCACTGTGAGTCCTATTCATAAAAGGTTCTATCCTTTTCTGTCCGGCCACGCCCTGGAAGAGCAGCTGCGGCTAGGCGGCCAGAGCAGCATATAGATTCCTGTGAAGTAGGCACCACCTCCATGCGACGCATGCGCTGAAGAAGCACACTGAATAACGTTTTTCATTTATTCATTATCATTTCTGCGAGAACCGCATACGACCTCTATTAAAAATCAACGTGTTAGTGTTGCTGATGATAGCACGAACAACGCGATAAAATGGTAATTACATCCTAACTTCTTCAGCGTAGTATGTTATTCCCGCGTATTCATATATGCAGTTGCGTCAGCGTAAGCTGAACATCACACTTCGGTCTGCGCTTGTTCAGGGAAGTAAGTTCAGTTGGCAAAGTGCGGAGGCTCGGAAGTAGAGCAACTGTTTAGAGAAATTTGCATTGTCACTCTTTTGAACAGGTGACTCTGCAGATGTTCTAGTTTTCGAAGTAAAGGAAATAATTGGTTCACCTAAACCATCACATTTGAAGCGGCACCTCCCTGGTATTATAGCCTTTACAACATTTCCTAGAATTTCGATTGTTCGTGATAAAATATTACAGTTCCATAATTTGACGACTCCGCAGCAATTTTCCGTTTCCTTCTATTCCGCACCTCTTTATCCACGTTATTTGTAAGAAGCATGCGCAATTATGGAAAATCACATCGCGTATCGTGTTCCGGTAGTACTTCTAGCTCAGAAGGAGAAATTCATTTTCAAAGGCCTACTTTCTCACGTAGCGGAGAAAATGGGAAAAGGAGAAAAGAAAGAGGCTTGTAGCCGCCTAAAGCTGGGCTGTGGGATGGAAAATTTGCAAGGCAGAGTTGATGATCCGACGAGAATGGCTACGACTTCTCCAACAGCGTGCGACATGGCTCTACCCTGCAGCGTCAGATGTGAACAGCAAAAAATGTGAGTGGAGTAGCAAAGAGGTGCTAGACTGTGACACGAGTGGCGGTGGAATTTCATGCGTGTAAGAATGCAGCGGACCGAAATAGAGGTAAAGGAAGCCAGGGTGTACAGCTTGCCAGGCACCAAAGAGGGGACTATCGAACGAGGCTGTAAAGCGAGATATACAAAATAGGCCAGAAACTAGAAACACTAGCGGTAAACAGGAATCATAGTCTCTGCTCCTATTCAAGATTTCCGAAATACAAGAGGTGTCAAGTTTCCACGATTTTTTTTTCTTTTTGCTTCGCTGAAGGAACTTTTACCTGCCATGGCAAATTCGTATACGTTACTATGAGCGGGTGAGACGTGTGTCTTGATTTCTTTAGTGTGATTCGTACGCCCTTTACGATTCCTCGCGGCTTGCAGAGCAGTTTACCGTAGTTCTTCTGTGCAGTATGCGCTTTCCTCCGAGTGAATATCTATGAGAACCTAGAGTACTGAAGAGACGAATGTGCCGAAAGCAATAACAAAAAGAGGCTTTAGCATTTCCTAATTATAGAGTTTGACATTAAATCCGGTGTCGTTTGCTACTGCTAAGTTTGACGTTCGCTTGATGGACGTTAGCTGGTTTCACACATCAACCAAAGTGGTCTAATAAAATGCGCGCTCATTGCTTCATGATGAAACTTGCATGCGTGACTTCATGCGGCATTTTAGGCCGTGTCATAGGCATCTAAAAAACAAAAGATAAAATATTTTCGTCTAGACTAACAGCTTGAGAAAGAATTATATATTTTTTTTCATGCCCGCAATGAATACGTTACTTGTTCTCTGCACGGACGCGAACGCAAGCGGCAATACAGAATCCTAAAAATTAAATAAAATGATCCCAAGGGTTCAAGCTAAAAAAAAGTCAAACTTGTTTGTACTCGGGGGCTTGCCCATAACAACGACACAATTGTGTAGAAGTAGTTGCTAAAATATTAATACGGCTACATCTTTCTAAACAGAGTGTGAGAACGTCTCAGCATATATAAAATAATTTTAAAAACACAGAAAATACAGTTTCTTGCTATTACCTTCGCACATGACGAAATCAAGAAACAGTCCTTGAACTTAACCTCCGACTTCACATAAATATTGCCGCTCTTAAGGCGGATGACGTGTCTGTCTACGATAGAAGAACGCTGCTTTCGTTTGAAATCATATTTTGGATAACGGTGACCTGAATAAAACATATTATATATATATATATATATATATATATATATATATATATATATATATATATATATATATATATATATATATATATATATATATATATATATATTTATATATATATATATAATTCAATGAACAGTTCTGTAGGTCCGGTGCACATGTAGTTGAAGAAACGAAGGTGCACACTTACGAAAATAGCATCTTTAATGTTTTTACCATTTCGGCCGTGGCACAGCCTTCGTCAGAATATATGTATGGATGTATATATATATATATATATATATATATATTGTAAGCACTATTAACGTACTTCGTCGTTTTCATTTGTACATAGCCATCATCATCTTCCCTCTTCTTCGACTTCTTCGCGCGTGAGCTGCGGGCGTTGCCTTTTTTGGAATAAACAGCGCTGGACAACTTGATCGGTCTCGGTATTATAAAGTGGTGGAGGTACGTCAAGATCCCGACGTCCTTTCGCGTTCCCGTCCTCCCTGGAGCTCCGTTCCGGTCGCCGCCTGCACCCAGCTACCCCTACAACAATGGACACTTCCAACCCCGGCCCTTCCGGCGCCTCTAACCCTACCACACCGACGACCCCGCCTGCGGCGCCCTCTTGGACTGTGACGAGCCCTCAGCGCGATCCCCCTGTCTTCGCGGGACTCCGCGGTGATGACGTAGACGATTGGATCGACCACTACGACCGCGTGAGTTCTTGCAACAAGTGGAACGACACCCAGAAATTGAGGCACGTTGCCTTCTACTTGACCGGTGTTGCAAAGACGTGGTATTTCAACCACGAATCCGACATCGCGGATTGGTCCACGTTTACCTCGAAGCTGCGGCAAGTCTTCGCTTCCTCGTCTGGCCGTGCAGAAGTCGCCAAACAGAAGCTGGGAACGCGGCGCCAACTTCCCCAAGAGTCTTACACCTCATACATAGAGGATGTCTTGGCTCTGTGCCGCCGTGCGAATCCTAGCATGACGGAAGCCGAACGCGTTCGCCACATCTTAAAGGGCATTGGGCCTGTCGCATTCAACGCCTTAATCGTGCAAAATCCGGCTTCTGTCCAAGACATCACTTCAACGTGTCAACGCCTCGACGAGCTGCAGTCTATTCGTCTTCCACATGACTGCAGCGATCCTCAGGTTCCCCATTCTCCAGATCTACGTGCTCTTATCCGCACCATCATCCGCGAAGAGCTTCAACTACAAGACCTCAGGCGTCCACCTGCTGCCTGCGCCCCAACCCCCGCCTTCGACTTGCGCGAGGTCGTTAAGCAGGAGTTGACAGCGATGACTACACCCATGACGCATCTTGCTCCGGTAGCGCGCTCCACACCTACCTACGCGGATGTTGTTTCGCTACCCACCCCTACCGTGCCTTCCGTGCCTACTGGCGCTTCCTATGACCATTTGGCTTCGATGGGAACCAGAGCACTTGCTGCGCCATCGTACCCTCAGTGGCGTCCACCTCGTCCAGTTTGTTTTTACTGCGGTATACGCGGCCATATATCTCGCTTCTGTCGCCGGCGCCAGCAGGATGAAAGGCGAGGCTATGCTGAGCACGAAAGAGACCGCACTCGCCGATCAGACGACTACTATCCCGGACCGTACTCGTCCCCGCAACAGCGTTCTCCGTCTCCACCAGCTGCTCCCAATCTGCCTCATAGTTCCCGTTCGGCCAGACGTCGTTCCCCATCCCCTTACCGGCGCTCTACATCACCGCTTCGCCCCACTTCCCATTTTGTCGACCAGCACTCGGGGAAACTGCTTCTTATCGGTCTTCAAAAATTCCTCCTGTTCGCCCGGCCAACATGCTTTCTGTGACTGTCGAAGGTGTTCCCGCGTCAGCTCTCATCGATACCGGTGCCGCCGTTTCCGTTCTTCGGAGTGATCTGTGTTCGCGGCTCCGTAAAGTAAAAACGCCTTATCTTGGACCTATTTTGCGTGGTGCTAATAATGCATTCATTCACCCTGACGGACAGTGTACTGCTCGTGTTCTCATCGACGGCATACGCCACCACATCGAGTTTATCATCCTTCCAACGTGTATCCATGAACTTATACTGGGTTGGGACTTCCTACATTCTGCTTCAGCCGTCATTTCATGTAGAGAGGAAGTTGTCCACATCACGGATACAGAGCTTGAACCTGTTGCGGACTCTTCACTTTCATGCGTGAACTTGACCATCGCTGCCGACTACGTCCTGCGTCCTGGTCACGAAGACGTTGTAGCCGTAACATCCAGTCAGATCGCCGACGGAGACGCCCTAGTCGCCCCTTCTTCCCGCTGTACTTCTCGCGGAATTCTCATTGCCACCTGTCTCGTCCGGTTTTCACGCGGCCGCGCCCTTCTGTCTGCTTGCAACACGACCCCAGATCCTGTGATGCTGCCCAAAGGGATGACTGTGGCAACCCTCGCCGACACTCAACCTATCTCTCTAGTCGCGCTTTGCCCTTCTTCATCGCCAGCCCCAACCTCAGGTTTGGATGATTCTTTCCCTCCTCCAGCCGTTCTTGGTTCTGACCTAACAGCCGCGCAGTCCGAAGCCCTAATGGTGGTCTTGGCAAAACACAAAGCCTGTTTCGATAGCTGTTCCCCTGTGTTGAGCCAAACTCCTGCGGCTACACACCGTATCGAAACCGAAGGTTCCGCTATAATACGACGACGCCCCTATCGTGTATCGCCGTCCGAACGAAAGGTCATTGAACAACAGGTCGCTGACATGCTTGCGCGGAAGATAATACGACCTTCATCTAGCCCATGGGCGTCTCCCGTGGTCCTGGTAAAGAAGAAAGATGGCTCAGTTCGCTTTTGCGTGGATTATCGAGCGCTCAATAAGATCACACGCAAGGACGTATATCCAATACCTCGAATTGACGACGCTTTGGACAGACTACAAGGGGCGGAGTATTTCTCCAGCCTTGATCTTCGGTCAGGATATTGGCAAATTCCGATGAACGAGACTGACAAAGAAAAGACCGCATTCGCTACACCGGATGGCCTTTATGAATTTAACGTGATGCCTTTTGGCCTTTGTAATGCTCCTGCCACATTTGAGCGCATGATAGACAACGTCCTTCGTGGTCTAAAATGGAAGACATGCCTCTGTTATCTGGACGATATTGTCATCTTTTCGTCTGACTTCAGCCAACATCTTCATCGATTAGACGAAGTTCTCAAGTGCCTTGCGAATGCTGGTCTCCAAATCAATACAAAAAAATGCAAATTTGCAAGCAAAACAATAAAAGTATTGGGTCACGTCGTCTCAAAAGCTGGCATCCAGCCTGACCCCGAAAAGATTAGTGCCGTTCTTCAGTTTCCTCGCCCCCAGCAACAGAAAGATCTACGTAGTTTCCTCGGCTTGGCGTCATATTTTCGTAGATTTATACGCAACTTCGCAGCAATAGCATCTCCTCTACACAAGCTACTGGTTACCGGTGCCTCTTTCACGTGGACTAGCGACTGCGAGTCGGCTTTTCAAGCTCTTAAGCGGCATCTTACTTCTGGACCAGTGCTTCGCCACTTCGATAATCGTGCCCCCACCATACTCCATACTGACGCAAGCGCACAAGGTATTGGCGCAGTACTTCTGCAACGTAATACAGAATCTAAAGAGCAAGTCATAGCATATGCCAGCCGAACACTTTCTCCAGCTGAGCGGAACTACACCATTACAGAGCAAGAGTGCCTGGCTATCGTTTGGTCGATTCAGAAATTTCGCCCATACCTTTACGGCCGCCACTTCACCATCATCACCGACCATCATGCTCTGTGTTGGCTGTCATCAATAAAAAACATATATATATATATATATATATATATATATATATAGCACGAAGGATGTCGCGCCGGACCCGCAGATATACCATTCCGAAAAGACAATAGAGAAACATTCTGCCATAAATAAGTATTTACTGACGTTTCGGTCGGAGGGTCGGCATTCGTTGGAGTGAATGCAAGTGTATAGTCACGTCAAACTTATATATTTAGACACTACACACTTATCAGTTTGTTCCACACGAACATGCCCGTAATCAAGCCCTGGTCAAACAAAATACAAAGCGAGTGCATGGTGAAAAAACGTAAATATAGCAAGGAAGCAGATAGGAAATGTCACTACGTGCATGCATACCATAGCGTATTCATGCATGCATACGCTATGGTAGTCGTACTCTGAAATACGGAGCGAAAAACCTATTAATCTATGAAGGCGTCGCCTATATTTGCCTCAGTGCGGACAGCGTGGTCTCCAATCGACCTATCTTCTCTCAAGCCACACTGCTAAGGATCTAGTATTCCATTGCCCTCTAGGAATTAAACTAGGCACCGCTTTATAATCTTTGCAAAGAGCTTGCACAGACAGCTTGTCGAAGCACAAGGTCCGCAGCTACTAGCTAAGGACGGGTCCTTAGCTTGTTTGAATAAGCGTATTGTTATGGCTTCATTCCAAGAAGGCGGAAATACCCAGCAGCCCTCATGACATTAAACAGAGAGAGGAGTGTTTTCTGTGTCTGAGGGTGTAGGTGCTTGACCATTTCATATATGTTACGGTCGCCACTTGGAGCTGAGCTGTTGGAACAAGCAAGATAAGTTTTAAGCTCAACTAAACTAAACGGACAGTTGTAGTATTCATTTCTGGCGCATTTCCAATCAAGGGGCTGAAGCTCCGCGCATTCGTTCAACATCAGGAATGATTGCATGTAATGAGATGTACTGGAGATGTATTGAAAGTGTTCACCCAGACAATCTCTCTGATCTTCCTGGCTATCTACTTGGGTATTTACTAAGGTCAGGGGTTCGTTTCCCAGCCTTTTGATTTATTCACCCTGTACCATACTTTCGCATAGCCCGTGTAAAAACGTATGCCAGATATGTACTACTCCCAGCTCACTCTCTTTGGTACCACTGGTACCACATTTAGCACATGTTTGTCGGCCTCAGTACTTCTGATAACTGTGGCGGAAACAATGGCAATTGAAACATCGAAGAGGGTTTGGGGCATAGGGTCTGACGCGTAGCTTTAAATAGCCTGCCTCGATTGACTCGGGCAGGATGCTTGAGCCAGAAGTAAGTATTAGATGCTTTCTTTTGATCTCGTTGCATTCACGCCTTAGCATAATTCGCTTAACATTGATCACATTCTGCTCGCTCCACCCTTCCAACAGTCCAGCTTCTGTCAGCTCCATTAGGTCATCATCAGAGACAACACGGCTGGTGTTCATAGTTTGGTGCAGTGATATTGCCAATGGAATTTCGCCGAATGTAACTAGGTTAGGAAGCCCTTAGTGCTGTTTGGCCCCCCAGAGTTCCAAAATGACATCTCCACTAGCCATCTTCGATGCCTTATAGCCTGCGGCGAGTGCTTCGGCGAGACTTTTCGACAATAGGAAAGGTGAAATCATCCTCATAGTCTTTTCAGGTTTGTTAGAATGGATGACATGGAATTGGGGAAAGCTTTGTAATCTGTTGCCAAAAAGTTTTAAAGATCTTTAGTGCGGCCTCGTGTCTAAGGGTGATCAGGCAGTGGGCGAAAGAGCTAACCATTAGCAATATGGTGTTTTCGGCAGCCGTGCCTGCCACCCCACCATGGAGCACAACAAGGAGACGTGACAGTAATTGTGTTTAAACAAGGCCTGCCAACGCCAGCTGTGCACAGCCACTATAACCAAAATCTGTTATAACCAAGTTTGGCTATCCCACACAAGGTTAACACTTGCTGGCTGGAAGTCTAGAAGTAAGATGAACCGAACAGGTGAGATGAAAAGCGAAAAAGGCGAAGGTTGAAGGGAGAGGGAGAAAGGAAGAGGCAACGAATGATTTCCGCCGGATGGGTCAGAACGGGGGTGCCGTCTACGTGAAGCCGAGGGCAAAGGGGCGTGTTGCCTCCGCCGAGAGGCCTTGAAGGTCCCAGCACTCAGCATAGGCTCAACCCCAAGGATCCTCTTTTTCCTGGGCCCGGCAAAGCCACGCACGGTTAGACGCGGGAGGGTCCAGCCCTCGTGCGCTCGGGTACGTGGTGTCGCAACGCACCAAACGCTTGCTGAAGCAGCTTTTCCTGCTGGGAGTGTGCGCTTATTACCAGCGGCTTTATCTTGCATATTCTGCAGCTTCTAACATTCTGCATACTATTAGTCCACCAAGGGTAAGTGGAGTGTGGGTAGAAGGAGCGATGTAAGCGATGAGGAGCGAGTGTAACGCAAGGAGGGTAACGAAGACTGAGCGCAGCTGGCTACCCAAAACAGCAGAGAGGGAAATGCATGGAAGGGAAAGCATTCCCTTCCCTTCCTTGCTCGCCATGGGTTATGAAAGGCATAATTATAGAAATCGGCCGGCTTTTGAAGGGCCGCTTGTAAACTAGCTGCGCGTGGACAGTGATACTACAAGAGTGCAGTGTGTAATTCATTTTTTTTAATTGAGGAAGAAGGTTTTAGTAAAGAGTGCAACAATATGGTAGCCAAGTAGCAACCAGCCGAGACAAGCTTTGATTAGAAACAAGCAAACAAAAAAGCATTCCAGTAAACGTGGAAGAGCCAAAGGTTTGTAAACCATTTCTCAGAAAAGCAAAGGCACCCACGCCTGTCTAGACTGAGCAACAGTTCGGCGGCTCTGCAGGCCACTGTGAGTGTCGGAGAAAGTTCTCTAGTGCTCTACTCTTCTTTGTCCCGCAGATCGACTGTAAAGCAGAAGAAAAAGTATTCCGCACCTCGAAAAACATGTCAAAGGCACACGCGGCTGTCCTTGGTTGAACAGAAACGAAAGATGCTGCCATGGATAGATGATCAAATCAGGGAGAATGAGAGAGCTTCCTTTGGTAGAGCAAAAAAAAAAAAAAAAAAACAGAGAAAAAAGAAACGCGTGAGAGTATGCGCATTAAAAGCTAGGAAAGGAAAAGAAGTACAATTACGTTAACAAGCACTGACAATATGCATGTGTGCAACCACAACAAATATAAGTAGAAGAGAGACAATAACTTGACGACCGCCTTTATTTTCTTTTTAAATAAGAAGGCAAGGAGTGTAGGTGGGGTATATAGAAACAAACACACGTTCCTCGAGAATAGAGGCAAATAAATTGCAGCCGGTACCGTCACCTTCATTGTTATTTGGGCAAGACAAGTGTGCGTCAAAAGGGATTCCCCGGTCTTTTCGCCAGTTGCGTCACCACAAAGATGTGTTTGTCTCAGCAGAGGTAGCTTCTCTGCACCTAAGGTATATGCTTTTGGGTAGAATGGTTCCTAAAACTCTGTTTTTTGTTCGAGCAAGCCAGATGTACGCTGCAGTTTTCGAGGATGTCTTCTCTCTTCCCTCGGTGATGACGTAAGTGCTTACAGAGACGCTGATCGTAAAGCAGCCTCTCGGTCCCTGTTCCCTCCAAAACGTAGCGGTTTTCGCATGGGGTAAATAACGGCGTGGGTCCAGCTGCAGACGCTGATACAAGAATGATGAAATGCTGTGTGGAGAAGGAATCGGGCTACTTGTCGTTCGCTGCTATAGCGTTTCGCAAGCTTGCCTATTCGCGGCTAGCGCTTATTGTGCTTGGCTCTACAAGCACGAATATGCTGAGTGATACATGAGCAAAGTGCCGTGTCAGTCTTTCGAAGATGCTGAGTGAGCATTTTCTTTCTCGTTGCATTTTTCGCTCCCTGCGTATTCTCTGAAATATATTATCTCATAGTTCGCTGGCCTCATTTTGTTTGACTTGACATTAATACCCTTGATTGCGTTTCATTTTTGAGGAATGCGTTCAATGAAACGCTGGGTATACGCTGGTTGTCCCCATTTTTTAAGCGCTAGATTGAACAAGCTGTTGTTTCTTTGTTTTTGAAATTTTACAGATATTTTGAAAATAGTTTAGTGTTGATTAAGCTATTCGGCCGATGTTAAACTGAACATATAAAAATTCGAACGCTACCTACGGAAAGCTCACGAAGTAAAACCATCTAAGAAAGCTATCTTCACTAATTGCATCTTTATTTACTACAACATACAAATCGCAGCTGCGAATATGGTGCTAGTCAGAGGAGAAGGTGTAAAATACAGACGCAATGCTGGTGTCATTAGTGACTTTGTGCTACACATCAGGACTGTAACGAAAAGAGTGCTGCGTATAGAAAGGAACGCAGACAGCCGTCATTGCCATTTCGTGTTGGGAATTGTAGCTAAGCAACTGGGACGGCAGAAATTGTGGTTTTCTTCTGCGACATCAGCACATAAAAATAATGAATACAGAAAAACTGCCTCCGAAAGGGGATTTTTCAAGCATTGTCAGACGTAAGCAAGCGAAACGACCAACTGAACCAATAAATTTAAAATAGAGGAGAGAACAAGAGTTTAAATGGCAGAGCATACTAAAAGAATAACAATATTTCTACAGATAAAAAATGTTTCTTTATTAGGTTGTTGACGTGAAGGCCAAAAAGAGGCAAAATAAAAATTAGGCGGACCCCACGCGCTGTGGCAATCAACGCAAGCGAAGTTTTATTCACTGACGATAATTAACGGTGACGTTGCCGGCGAATGTTTAATTTATTCAGTATTCAGTCCATTACGAGACTGGTGAGTTGACGCTAAACGTTAACTGGCATGCTCGAGTACACAGAACCCACACTGAGACATATTTCCTTATGACATTGGCTTACGCCATTTTCCGTAACCTCCGAGAAGGTTAGCATTGTCCTTGCCTCAGACGGCCCATCGTATAGCGGCAGAAGTGTTAAAATTAAAATGAATTATGGTGCTGTATGCGCCAAAACGACAATCCCGTTATGAGGCATGCCGTAGTGCCGTACTCTGGAATAATTTTCACCCCCTGGGGTAGTTTACGTGCACAAAAGGCTAAGTATATGAACGATTTTCATACTTCGTCCCCGTCGAAATGTGGTTGCCACGGTCGGGATTGAACCCACTACCCGAAGCAATGCCATAGCCGCCAAGCTACTACGCCGGGCATAGATGTGCCCATTGGATGTGGGAGCGTTACCGTAGTGTTGCCTATACGAAACGGTGCATTCATGCGCCTTTACGTCCATAAATCTGCGTGGAACTTATTTTCCAGAAATACCAGAAACGTACCTTACCGAACCTTCAACTTAAGTTTATCCCATTTGTCCGTAACTGCTGTCGTGTCTACCAGTAGAGAAGTGGTTCTTGTGGGGAGAGGAGGAAAGGCTGGCACTATCTTCTGCAACTCTTGCGGGAGCACGGCTCAGCGGCAGCAGGGGGATGGATATGGGAGTGAAGGAGATAGAAGGAGAGAGAAAGGTAGAGAGTCGGTATGGCAGCAGCATAGCAGCCCGGCCGGGAAGGCCCAGTGGCTTCGACCGGAGGAGTGGACTGGCGATAGACCATATGAGGTGGCCCAGCATAAGCGAAGTTGAGGCGGATCAGGAGGCCCGAGGTGGTGAATAACCGTTAGGCTATTCGTCTTTGAAGAAATTTCCTAGAGTCTCGCCGAGAGCACCGACGAGTCGAGGTACTCGACGACACTTAGGAAGGCTGGTAGCTGATTACGACTGGGGAAGAGGATGTCTTCCTGTCATGAACATGGGAACCCCAGGCGGGAGATCTTCTGCAGAAGTCGGACCCCAGTGCTGTAGGTGAGCAGGGCAGGCCAGCAGAAGGTGCTCCAGAGTCTCTGAGGCACAGGCTGGCGAGGTGGCTTTCCCAAGGTGGTGCCGGCGGGCTGTCGTCCAGTAGCAGCCAACCCACAGTTGGAGAAGCACCGAGGTACCCTTCGTGGGAGGCCGTGCTGTCCCAGGCCGTCCCAGGGATACCCGTTTATCCGGATGGCAGGCGATGATGTGCCAGCGCAGCCTGTGTCTTGTGAAGCCCGCGGCCGTTACAGCAGGGCTGAGGGGTACGCTTGAGTGGTGGGCGCTCTTTGCGAGAGTGTCTGCCTCTTCATTGCCCGGGATCCCTGCGTGCGCCGGTAGCCGGTGCAGGGATAGTGAGCATCCTGCATCCTGAAGGGCCGTCAATCTTGAGGAAAGCAGTGCAACCCCAAGGCTGGCGTTGTCAGGGCTCTGCAGGCAAGGCAGCGTCGCCTTGGAGTCGCAGAAGATAGCTGCCGGAGTCGTTGGTAGCTCCTCTGCCAGTAGGTCCACAGCAAGGTGGAGTCCTTGCTGTGGACCTACTGGCAGAGGACCTACTGGCAGAGGTCACATTGTCTTTTCCCTCTTACATGTCCCCTCATGCATGGGAACTACGAGCGACGAGCGGCAAAGTTTTCATTCACTCGTTTCGTAACTCCGTTGGTTCTTCCGATTCTTTATATCCGTTCACTGCAGGAAGCGCTGTGGTTTCCGCAATGCTTTTTTTGAGGGTCACGGATAACTACAGCAGTCAATCGGTTGCGGCGGTACCTAGGGAGCTCCCGAGGGTATTGCACACATGCGATGCAATGGAAACTTCCAAATGAGTTTCTCGCGTCGCCGTTCCTCCTTACCACGCTCCTGTCATCAATATGCACGCTCTAGCAGCATTAGCGGTTGCCGCAGTAGAAAGATCGAAGGAAGAAGCACATAAAGCTGCACTTTAAAAGAGAATTGGCAAACATGACATAATGGCATACTCTACGTTATGTTAAAATATTTTCGTAGCCAAACACAGCAGTAATAAGCAGTATACTGCGCATTTATAATAATATCCGCGAGTGCCCGTAGGGACAGTGCTATTACTTTTCTCTTGTTTTCTGTTATTCGCTCAATCTATTCCTTTGGCAAGGAACCAGTGAGGAAAACCGAAATTTAGGGAATAATCCAGTTCCAGTGAAGCTAAAAAATAAATTATGGGGTTTTACATGCGAAAACCACTTTCTGATTATGAGGCACTTTGTAGCGGAGGACTCCGGAAATTTAGACGATCTGGCGTTCTTTAAAGTGCAAGTACAGTGCTAGTGAATTTTCATTTAACTATGCCAAACACAGTTATCTACCACTTACACATTTCACTCTCGCATGAATGAAGGTTTGCTATATACGTTTATTTTGCAATTGGAGCCGACTTTAAGATGAACAGATTATTTGTGCTTTTCTCTAAGTGTTCTAACGGTAAGTAGTGCAAGGAATGGCTAAAGCTCGAAGACTATTGAATAGAATATCCATGACCAAAACAATCCCTGTTAAAAGGCTATTTTCGGTCGCATCAACCCAATTTCTAGTCAATGCGATAGAAGGCTAAACTCGTATAGTGCTTTTGATCACAATGGCACCGATAATTTGGCCATACCAATTTCAGCGCAAATAAATGTAAACACTGATCTTTTTTTTTTCCTTCACATTTTAGTTTTGTAGTCAGGCTGATACTGAAAGACCTCGAAACTGCTATAAAGTGACTCGAGGCGTAGCTGGAGTGATTTTTCGAAAGAATTTTCGTGGTTTCAAAAAGAACTTAAATTAAACCAATTATTTGAGTATAATTAGCTCCAAATTCACTCATTCACTATGCATCATTTCCTGCGTAGGCATGTGGCTATTCACACTTCTTGCTTGACTCATTAAGGACAGCGTACCCAGAATATTCTACACATATCGGAAGCGTTAAACTTTTCCTGATTGGGTGATCGAATGAGGAAAAGGTCATCCTACTCACTCCCACTCGGCGATGACATTATTCAGCTTTATGAAGCGCAACAGCCCCCTGTAGTCTTGAACACGTGAAGCCACGCATGCTCCTCACGCATGGGGACGGATCAGATAACTCCCTTGCGAAGTTCTCTCCTGTTGGCTGCAGCTGTGAGGTGAACTTCTCGCGCGTTGTGGTAATGAGGTTCAGTAGAAAGAATCTAACGGTAAGCTTTCCTCTGACAGCCTCTATATTGGTCACCAACTGTGTCAGTAGATGGTAACTTCAAAATGTGAGAACTGACTTGAGACAGGCCGCATATGTTCCGAGTTATTTATTGTTGACAGCCACAACGACACAATATGACTAAGACGTACATTCCGATATAACTGTACCATTGATCAAAGTGTAGACAAGAATATAGAGAAATTGAGGAATGAAATTCTTGCTAATATGCCAAAATGCTACAGCGTCGCTGTAAAGTCTTTTCAACTTGTTTTCGCTAGTTCAGTTTCATTTTTTAATGCATTTGCTTATTCATTTCTTGAACAGAATATACAAATTACTCATTCAAACTCGAGTTATCAAGTTCTTCTGTCAGAAGGAGATAGGATTCTAGACTAAACACTATTTCCGATTTAGGTCATCGCAATAGGTGGGAATGTGAATACCTATACTCCATTTCATACATATCACTCAACGTTGTGGAAGCTACGCAACGAGTTTGGTCAAGGAACATCGCTCCGTGCGTTCTGTTTATGCTTCGCTGCGCGCAAACAGCGTTCGCAACGAGTGCCGTCACTATTGCCGCTTCACCTATTGAATGTCATGTACGCACGGTTACTTCGTGGGAGCGAGGTGCAACGTCGTTTGTCGCATAGCAGAACCATATTGTTCCGCTTCCTTGTGCTTACACTTGGGACTTAGACAAGCAGGTGCCTTTGGTGCTACTGTTCCCTATCTGCTGTTTCTCTTACACGACCATGTTGCTGTCGACAGTAGCACAGTCGACCAATACAACAAAATGCTCTGACACTACTACCAGGCCGGCTTCGCTTGAGTTCTTTGCCGTCAGGCGTCTTTAGCATGCTGAACTACCACTCGACTCTAAAAACTCTCGAGCATAAAGTGGACTACTCTGCGAAAGCAATAAAACATTAACAGAATTTGGTAACCTGCACCTGTTGAGACGTCTAAAGCAGGAAACAAGTATGTTATGCACCGCTCTGAAAAAAAAAAGCATTATTATGAGAACAAAAGGTTCACAATAACTTCCCCAGCAGGGGAGTCTTTGTCAGAACGCATTTCGTGTGCTGCGACCGGACATGGGCACCAACACCTTCATTTGGTGAGGGAAGGTGAGGATCGTATACGGGAAGATTGGCGAGGGTTAGATGAAGGAGGGCGGACGTTTTGAGGTTAGGGCGAGGGACGATACAGTGACGATGAGAGGTTAAATGAGGAAAATGATATTTATATTGTTGGTCTACAGAAAAATGACTCAGATCGTATGGGTGGCGATATTAAACTCTCACATTTGAAGTGCGCTGCCAGGAAGCCTCTCTAGCGCAGTGTATGTCGAAGCCCACTTTTAACTGACTTAAGTCGTAAGTGGCTGTTGATGTTAGCCGTAGCTAACCCTATGGAAAGCTGTAGCCATTGAAAGCGGCAAAGAGAGGGGCAGGAGTGATGGCGACCTTTTATCGTCACTATGAGTTACACTTTGGGGAATCTGAGAGCGAGTGAGCCCGGCTAAGTAGAATTTAGGTGATTTTAGGTCAGAGTGAGCCCTAAGCAAGAGACATATTCTGTGAATGAGCCTGAGTGAGCTCTGCTGATCTGCCTATCTAAACACGAAGAAAAAAAAACATAGCTAAGTTTACGACGGCGAGGGCAATATGATACTGGACACGTCACACGAATGTGTAACAAAACAAAGATCAAGCACGGGAATATATGGTTCTGCGGCGCAACTGTGACTGACGCCTTCCCTTCAGAAACGCGCTGGCGTTGTTCGCGAAGGACCCGTAGCAAAACTCGGCGCCGTTTCGTCCCGAGTACCTGAGCCGCACTTCCTCCTCCCCTCTCGATGTGTTTCCTCTGCTTGGCATTAAACAGGCTGAGAAGTGAAGTGCGGTAAGAGTGGCTGCAAAGCGCGAATCATCCAGGCACTTGCTAGTATAGTGTATGCCGTGTAAGCCTCCCTTTCTCCCTTGCGGCCAAGGTCAAAGAAGGCGCGCTGTGGGCTGCGCTGTGGGGAGAAGCGAGCAAGTTTGACGCTGTCAGAGTTTCTCCAGTTTGGTAGGCTTCGTCAGCACAGTTTCCATTCCCATTTAACGGTCGTTCTAACCCTCCCATGTTTTGCTTGGGCGAATAAGCCTTCGTGCGAAAGCAGCTGTGGCTGCCGTTCAGCGTGATTTGGCAATCCTGGCACTGCACATTTGCTAGTCGTCCTGTTAAACAGCACTTTTATATTGCCTATGAGGAGTTACCTCTGTGGAGCGACCGGTCAGTTCAAATGTTCTGTCACACGCTACCCCCGAGAAAACCAAGCGTAGGAGGACTTTCAGCATTGCTCTCGTGAATCGCAGTTCGATTGAACGTCGCCAATGTAGCTTTCCTGTGCACACTTTGTGCGTTGACGGACAAAAAATGCAAATAGCAGGCAATATGACACCGAGCAGCTAGCCTAGGCAAGCCAGCCTCCTATGAAGCCGCCTTACAACATTCTCTTGAGAACCAGTGAGTGTTCACTGTGTGTTCAGGAGTAGGCCCTGCATGATTATTGTTTTTTTTTCAGACTGTGTGGTACGCGGTAACCTTTATTGGCACCCTGGTCGCTAACTCTCTGTTGCACGCACTCAGAGGATAATAAATTATTGCTCTCGCATCAGTGCCTATTTCCGACGCACCTTTTTTATACATTTTTATGAAGATGCTTCAAGATGATCACGTGACGCTCCCTCATGTACCTTTCGCAGCCTCCGTGTTCGATGCTCGCGTTTAGCGCGATTGACTGCAAATATGGTTGTCAGCAGCGTCGCTGCTGGAATTGCGCATCGGCACTAATGTCACATACATAGTGTCATAGACGAAACTACGGTTAATTTAGGGGACCAGAACGGGCTTACAATATTCTCAGTGCCTACCATTGTGTCCGACAACTCAAAAAGCGATACAACAAGCTGGACCACCTACGGTTCTACAGTAAATCTTGGATGAGTGGCATTACGTATAGTCAAGCTGCCGAAACAATATAGTGTGTGCGCCACGCACACGCACGTAAGCACAAAAATGACATTTTGATTATTCTTTAAAGATCCATTTTGCAAATTTTAAATTTAGGCGAAATAAATCACTCACTCAAGTCCGTTTATGTTTCCGGAAGCCGGACAAATTACGGAAGGTTAGTCATATACAGCTTTCCCTGTAAAAGGAGCGCATTTGCCTATCTCTAGTTGCGACACTACGAAACCGAGCACATTAGGTTTGGCACCTCCCGCCTTTAACAGTACGTAATTTAGCTGCACCTGGGGAAAATGTAATCCAGGGGGTTGAGCGGATGCTGAGGGATTTGACCTTTCTACACCCTTGGCGGAGGCAACACACCTCTGTAGCTTCGGCTTCGCATAGATGGCGCACCCTGACTAAGCCTTCCAGGAGAAATGGGTAGTTGTCTTCATCTGTACTGCTCACAATATCGGTCTTTCTTACTTTTAATCTTTCGTGTCATCTCTTCCCTTTACTTCCTATTTTCTAGGAAGCAAGAGTTAACCTTCTTTGCAATAGCCACCCTTGGTTACATTTATTAGGTTGCAGCTATGACGTAGAACTCGCGCAGGCAGAACATAGTCATGTCGCCTCCCGTTCTTGGACTCTGGAATGGGTGGATTGCATCCCAGCTCTCTGAAAACACAGTTCCATTCATTTCACTATCGCTGTGAGAAATTGGGGCGCATCGATAGCGTTTTTTTTTTCATTCTGTAGCCACCAAAATGAAAACTTTCTCGATACCACGTAGTGTACTGTGACAAGTAAGAAAATAGAGTAAGAATTATTTTGCTTTTTCTCGTTGTCATATCTTTGACAGCTATGCTCTAGAACCCGGTTATAAGTCCGCGAAGACGGGCAGTGAATGGTTTTTGCTAGAATTACGGGAACATAAGCAATATTCAAATCGGTCAAACATAGTTTCACTTGGGGACACTTGGACACTTACGCTCACTTGGAGTGACCGTAAGAGAACACCTGCAATGAATACTGTTCGACGTCTAATTTATGAGGATATATTTAGAAAACTGACTGAGGCATAGACCCCTCAGGGATAGACATATCAACCTGCAACAAATAAGGCAAGTGAGAGAAAAACAAGCAATTTTCAGTGGAACATCTCATACAAACATTCAGATCCACTTCTCTGTCCGAAACTATCGAGGCAGCATGCACAAATGAACGTTACAAGCGATATAGGCTAAATGCTCACTGTTGCTCCAAATGTACACGCCATGGAAACGATTCACAAAGTTCGAGAGGCCGACAAACATGCGTGAAATGTAGTGACCGCGATCGCCCTCGAACAAATGCCGCGGCATGTTCCATTGCTCAAACTGCGAGAGGGATGACGCTGATTACTGTCGATGTTGTCCATCATTACAGTGGAAGTAAAGGAAAACATCTCTTTCAGCAATGCGGGAAACACATTCTTGTTTAAAAGCACAAACTATTCTAATGCAGTCCGTAAGCGAGCAGACTTCGGAACTTGGCCGGCTCATAAAAACAGCAACTATGTATGTGTCTCCAGCCCCTATGGTGACAGCAGCCAGTGCTGGTTCACCGTCCCTGAAGGAGAACTCGTCTAGTAGCTTCCAAGGTTTCGGCTCTTGAGGCATGGGCTTCACAACGAACGCTGCGCTCTTGAGAGCGGTGTTTCGAGAAGCACGCAAGAGACAATGAACACACTCGCCATCCACGTGACGAAACTAGCGCCAAAGGAGCGGCGGGAATCTTACGACTGCTTGAAACAAGACAAAACCCGCATTTCGGCGCCGACAAGAAGCTCGGAAAGCTAGCTCTCTTTTCATGAACACACAATACAAACCTGCTCTTCAATTTGCATACGCAAATATTGCAGTGGAGTGCCAAGGGTCTTCTCTATTCTCTTCATGACGCTAAAAAGCTCCTTTGTAAATTTAGTCCGAGAGTGCTGTGTGTTCAGAAAACGTATCTCAAATCAACACACGCAAAACGTTCTGAGGCAATGTGCCATTTTTTCGCATAGACCGCGACGACGGTACCGGCTGGTCGGTTGATGAGGCTGTAATAGTCGACGAGGGTGTTGCTTGCTCGCTATTACTACTTCGAATGCCCCTTAACTGGGTAGGTGTTAGAGCATGTGATCTTAAACTTTTTACAATCAGCTCTATATCTGTTCTCCTGGTTACCAGCTTGAGGACACCGACTTTTAGAGCTTCATTGATGAATTTCCTGAATCCAATACTGTTGTAGGAGATGTCTACGCAGCCGTCACTCTCAGGGGAGAGCCTCTCTGCGATGCGAGAGGTTACTTATTTGAAAACGTCATGTGGCGTGTGGTTATAAGAGCTGAAATACGGGAGTTTTTGAGAATACATACTTGACCAGAAGCACAAAAAGCGGGGACAGACAGGAAGACCTGACAAGACGAGCTCTCACTTCAACCCGAAGTTTGTTCTCAGAAAGCCATGCGTTTTTATCTCTCGACATGGATCAGAAGCAGAATGCATCATTGAGCAAGCGCCCTCGACACCCCCAAAGAGTTTAAGATACTTGCAAAATTCAATAAAGATAAGCCTTCGAGCATAAAAACAAAGAAAAGGCCGCAAGCTCTTAGAGCATAGGACATAAAAGTAGGCTCTGAAAAACGTGTTTACATCCACACTGTTGGCAGCGTATCGCAAGATGTGAATGTGGTGACTCTTTGAAGGGGCTGTCGTGCTCTCTGAGCGTATAATGTTTAGGCAGCGGCCTGTGAGTCCGATGTATTTGTGTCCGTATAAAAAAAAAATGTGCTGTGCAACACTGCATGCACAAGAAACCAAAGTCCTGCCGTGTCTCCTGGTACACCGTGTTTATTTTGACTTCCCCTCTCTGTGTGTGCACTTTTTAATTGCTAAGAACGAGCTTGGCTCTATTTGTCCCTCTCTCTCTCTATAAATAAATATATATATATATATATATATATATATATATATATATATATATATATATATATATATATATATATGTGTGTGTGTGTGTGTGTGTGTGTGTGTCTGTTTGTCTGTCTGTCTGTGTGTGTGGGTGTGTGTGCGTGTGCGTGTGGGTGTGTGTGCGTGTGCGTGTGCGTGTGTGTGTGCGCGCGCGTGTGTGTGTGTGTGTGTGTGTGTGTGTGTGTGTGTGTGTGTGTGTGTGTGTGACACACACACACATGTGATTGCTTTCTTGAATCACACATGTGATTTCTTGTTTAGTTAATGCTGAAAATGGGGTGTATATACAGACATCATCCCTTTTGCTAATAACGTGCACTTCGGTAATTAGGCGAGCATTCTGTGCCCTGGCGAAAAAACGAGGGAAGGCTTCCACAAGCTTTATCGTATATTGACACTCAATAGCACGTTTTGAAAGGAAGAACAGAGATAGCGGGACGATGACTATAACGACAGTAATGCAGCAGACGTCTGATAACGGGTATCCTTTAAAGCTGCGTGTGAAAACTTCGCTGAGCTTGAGAAATACGGAGAAAAGGTCTTTTGGCAAGAAATAACAGATAGTTACGCATCTAATACTATATTTTGCTAGCAGAGACTGCACAGAGATGTGGTTAAATTGGCGGATTGTTTATAGGCTCTTTAGCCTTTTAAGATGCCAAATGGTGCGGTTTTCAAAAACGGACAAAGGCGTTCAAAATTCGCGCTTTATCAGGTTGGAGGTCAAAATAAAGAAAGGGGGATAAGAATACAAATAACTTTAAAGAAAGAACTTATTGCCTCAGAAGAGAAGTACGTTGGGCGTACTAAGTAAAATTTACGGGTACCGCAAAATATCGATCGTTGAACAATGTATATTATGAGTACTGCCATTAAGATGACTCAGTCTAATATCAACAAACGACGACTTAAGTTTACAAAACGCTAACACAGTTTCTTGCTGGTTTAAAGATCAAGAAGAATTAAAACTTTCTCACGCGAAATACTGGTTTGTATTACCTCCAGCATGCCATTAAAGCTTGTTTCTCTCTCTTCTATGCATTACTTCAACGGCGCGGTTGCAATGAATTTCGAAAAGGCACATCAGTAGCCCAAGAAAATAGGTAGCGATTACATTAATGTAAGCGACTATGCTTTGATTACGTAGAGAAAGGTAAAACAGAAAAAAAACAAGGTCTACTTATAGAGAACCGTTAGCATAAGCCCCTCAGCAGGGTTTAAATAATGCACCTGGCAAGCTACGCAGTTGTGCATGCTTGTGTATACGGGAGGCAATCACCCTTTTCCGCCGGGCACACCTGTGTAATGTCACCTGTGTCCCAGCTGACTTTAGCCACAGTTTAAAGATATGCTTAGGTCTCGTAGCTGGCGACAACCAAGGTAATGTTGTTTGCCGTTGCTTCGAGGTACTCAAATTGTTTTTTTTTTTTTTTTTCATTCCGCCTACTTAGATATTTACGGAATTAGTTATTGAACTTCTCAAATATTATAATACGATCAAAAGGTTTCAAAAAGCGTCCTGAGAAAAGTGTAAAGAAAAAAAAAGTGGAGAGTGACATGAAAAGCTCCCGATACAGCTTTCTGTTGCTCAATGGTATTGTGCGATTTTTTGGTCCCGATTCTAATTGTATAAACTGCGAATGCATACCATTAGAGTTGTCAACTAGCGTAAAATATTTAGGCAACATGTTTGATTCTGATATGACATGGAACACTAATTTTGCAGGTATTAGCAAAAAGCTTCGTAACATCTTGTCTTCTGTATAACTCTAGATACGTGTTCCCGTTTTCTGTCCGGAAAGCCATTGTTGAGGCACTTGTGTACAGCTACCTTAGATACGGAAGTATCATATGTTATCACTGTTAATTTACATGGTGCGAAAAGTAAAATTCTATCCTGAAATCTGTTCTTCGAAATGTTGTATACAATGAGACCATTCCCCCTATTAATAATATATTTTCCTTTGTGCAGTTGCCCTCATTTGAACCATTAATTTTTCAAACTGTGGTGATAAAACATTTCTGGAACAGTGATTTCCTTCTTCCTTTGGTTCCTGTCAGACCGCTGAGAAACCATAGTACGTTCACTACCCCATGTTGTTATACCCGTTTTGGTCGTTATACCATAAAATATTATGTTCCTAACATTTTTAATTCTTTACCCACTGAACTGTACTCTATCTCATGAAAACGGACGCTCAAACTCTACCTCAAAACCAATTATCCTTCTCTTTAGTTGTAATTAGAGCCCGTACCATAGTTTCGATTAGTTTTGTTTGGTCCAACTTGGTGTGTATCCTTGTTTGTTTCACTTTATATCTTTTGTAGCTTGCTTTTGCTCGTAGCTCGCGTTTTTTTTTTACTTTGCTTTGGTCTTGTAACCTCCTCTTGCGTTGTAGTTTCCATTTGTTTTGTAGCTTGCTTCAATTTATAGCTTGCTAACTTAGCTTTTTTGTTTCTGAGCACTTGTCGCTGACTGTCGGGTTCAGCCCGACAACGGTTCATGGCTTGGGCTGACCGGTTTTTGAATTTGTAATATTTTCATGAAATAAAGGATATTATTAATAATACGTGCTACACAAGAGTGCTTTCAGAGCGTTAAATAAGCCAGCAAATACACGCAAAGTGCCTCGAGCAGCTAGTCGCGCGGCAATTTCGCGCGCGTTCGCGGGCTTCTCGTATATTACACTTTGGCTAAAGTTATCAGGGACACCCTGTATAAATGGACGCCGTAGTTGCACGGAAAGAAAGGGATTTGAACGTTCTATTACATTAATTAGGCACATCTTTGGGTCGCATGCAGATCAAGGAAGCTTCACACTTTTGTCAAGTGTTTATCTATCACATTATTTGTTGAACTTGATGTAGCAAAATGTAGAACAGTCTGCAATGTGCTACGTTGTTGCTACGGCCCAATTCAGGAAGTAACGGTACAACTAAAGGTATTGAGGTACAACTACGCTCATTTTTCAAGCACACTGGCGCTCTCCCTCTTGAACGGCGCCTGGTAAGTATATTTGACAGGTAATTATTATTTCCATTTTCTGCGCCAAAAGCCTATGATCTTGACTCGACGCGTCATTGAGTGGACGAGTGTCTCTATTTCGCGTCTTTTCCTATATGACTGTACAGTTCGACCGACAAGCATTCTTTCTTTTTCTGCAGAAACACAGCTTATAGTAGGAATTTAAACTTCAGCTAGGCAACAACCTCAGTATGTTAGCATAGTCGACACAAAAATAAAGAAAAGAAAACAAAAACCATTTTAAAACAGAAAGCAGCTTCATGCCAAAAAGAAAAAAAAACTGTCATGAAGACAAACACATAGTTTGTTTGCCGGAAACCTTATGTCCACATAGAGAAATATAGAAACTAAAGGGGGACCAATGCAATGGTATTAAGCTCTCACCCTCGGCATTGTGAAAGGCATCATATTACTGCTCGTTCCTTGTGACATACCGCTACGATTCCCTTCTTGCTATCGTAACCTTACTTATTGCTCTAAGCCATCAGAGGCAATAGCTTTCGTTGTTAACGATAGCACCAAGATTCTGGTTCGGTTATTACTGATAATTTCAGGAAGTGTGCTTTGAGCAATACACGCATGTGGAAGATATTGAAGACACTTGTATTACCTGTAGCTTAGTCGCATCGCTTGCAAGACGTATGCACATGCTCGCTTGCTTTGGAATGCCTTCGGGGTTACATTACCTTGGAATCACCCTTTTTTCCTCGTTTGGTTTATTCTCATCAGGATGGTTTTATTGTACCGGCATCACAAAGGGCCTCCGCGAAGAAAAACATCGATCCGGGGAGGTCGCCTTTCTAGTTTAACAGTGGGACCATGCTTTGGGACAATATCACACGCCTTCCATACGTCCCACAGCCACGATTATCTTTGGAACAGGGCGGCATACTTCGATAGTTGGATGACTCGGTCGTACACCATTTACACTCAAGGTGTCTAACGTGCAAATGTATATAGGCAATACCGGCATGCACCCCTACACATCCTAAGAAAGGGTGTCGCTCGAAGGAGAGATGCTCACTTGGCTATCGTAATCAGCCTCGTGGATTTTTTGCAACCAACTTATGTCTGTGCTCGACTGCTCCTTATCTTATTTTGTGCACACCTTCCAACACGCACAACAACATTGAATGGTGGTGATTGAAGGAAGACCGAGAAAAAAGCACAGCTGTAACATACAACGAATATACTGCTTACAATACCGAGCGCAATACGCAGCTTATGGTGCAATAATAGGTTCAAATAAATTCATTTGCAATATTGAGGTTATACTGCTGGGGTTTTTGAGATGTACTACATCGTTCTTCTTGAGCAGTGACGCTTACTCACCCCCGGGGAATATTTTGGATACAGCCGATGGCGTGCTCTTTTGAAAATAGATAATTCGCAGAAATAGAGCATACGCAGATCGCCTTGAAGCGACTGGTGTGAAGTGCCATAAGCAAGGATATTTTTACTAAGCGAATATTATTTCTTTTGTATTCCTTTTTTTCTACAGCTCTCTATCAACCATCGTGTTCCTCTGCGTCTCTCTGACTACTGTAACACTACTCTCTGGCACAGTGGCTCCAAGGAAGATAAGTGAAGGTTATCGTGCCTATTTTTCTTAACCTTAAGGCCCAGTCATTTTGGTGCCCACCAATGGGACAACGGTGTTCGTAGCAATACGCCAGCGTCTATTACACGAATACTAAAGCGTTTGCGAGAAGTCTTTAAGGTGGACCAGAAAAGATACGCTGTGCCCGGAGCGGATACGAATGGGGGTTCCAAGGTGTAATAATCTCTGTTTTCACCTCTCACACATTCTACCGTGTTAGTGTATAGCCCAAAAATAAATTTCTGGAAAGCCGAACGAATCTAGCATTAGGATGCAGAAAGGTTGTTTTAATAAAGACCAGTGGTTAAGTGCCCATAGCAAGCCGAGAAATAAATGCCCTGTCTTTGCATTTTCCCCCGACAGGCGCCTAGTTCCCAAAATAAATTAGAATGAAACTTCTATTTCTCGAAAGGCAAGCGCTGGCCAGCATCTCCGAATGTTTAGTCCAATCGGTGGAAAGCATATTGCTTTTAATGCTGGGCTTCTACCGACCTTGACAAAAAATATAATGATGCACTTGACGACGTTTATTTGCCCCATGCAAGCTCTGGAGCTGATGATTAAACCAGCGCAGAAGTGAAACAAGTTAAACAAATCCAGCTGTAAAAGGCGAAATGCAAATTGAAGCGGAGAAGGAATAACAAATCCATGCATCTTCTACACAACCGGGAAATGCCACCTCCGCCAACGAAGACAAGGACTATGGAAGGACGTTCTTTAGCAGATTTCTGAAACACATTTAGGAATGGTTGTTGCAACAGATACGAGAAAAAAAAAGACCAACGCATATACCTAATAATGTCTCACCAGCTACCATGTCACAGCTTCGCGGTTCCGGCGAAAATGCTATAATTAATGAACTTCTAAGTATTTTTTTAGTAAAGTAATTATTTATCTCTAGTAATGTTTATAAGCTTTCATTCTTCTATTGCGTTATTTGTACTGGGATTTCGCACGGCGTATTCCGAGTAAAATGTACCTGCTTTCGAGGTCTTTTCATTTGCTCTGCTTCCTCATCGTCTAAGTTCTTGTTTCTGTTCCTTAATGCCACTCGTTAGACTGCCCGTGCAACGGGCTATGGGTGGAGAGAGCAATTGCTGAAAGTCTCGAACTAGCTTGGCATGTTATTGTATTTCAGTGGAAAAGAAAAAAAGAAGAACTGCAACAAAACTGCGATACTGAATTTGCACGTACCGTACTGTAGAATGTTCAACTTTTGAATTATAGTGTCGGTTGCTTGGCGGTATTGCCTTCAGTTCTTTATCTCGCCACACATGAAAAGAAGGGCACGTGCTTTAAACATTGCCGCACTTCGCGTGCTGCCTCAACTTCCAGCAGTCTGCAAGGCCACCTCCCTTACACTTAAGTATCCATCTTGACTTCAGATATGCAGCACATAATATATATTGACACAAAAGTGAGATATGGGGATACTCGCAGCAATACATATATCCCCGCCCCGCCCCTACACATCTCTTTCTTCTTTTTTATCATGTCGCACGTATATGACGGCGCAGTGCACTTAGTCAAAACTACTACGCCTACATAGCCCGTGCACATTATCCACGTCTTTTGTGTCACCTCCTATACACCTCAGGATACGCTTTCAGCACCTGCCCTTAGCTCTCATATGCAGAAAAGACTTCTGAGTAAGCACTCATAGCGAGAAGGATCGAACCATGATGATGAATAGCATTGATCATTTGGAAGGAATTCCGCTGCTCGAAATTCCGCCTCCTTAGACCTTGCGTAAGCTGAAGTACGGGAATGACCGAACTCTCATTGGTCTGCATACAAAAATTGGTCCGCCTACTTTTCTCTGCCTACAGAAATACGACGATGGAATCTGCGTGCCCTTAGGGAAGACAAGCAGTGCTTCTGTGTAAGGGGATAAGATCGGCTTGGGTTGACAATGTATGCCTTTGACTGCTACTGTAACAATTCCTGCTGAATGTACTGGTTGACAAAAGTATGTTTGTTAGACTACTTAAAAGGTTCTGGCTCCTTTCTTCTTCCCATAATGCTATGTCCTTGTAGACGACGTTAAACCCTATCTTGTGTGTTGGCCTCATCTTTATGCTGCACTCGTAAAGCGCCCGTCCGCGCCAGCAGCACTAAAGCGTCGCTTTGCCTTCCCCCCTCCACTTTCACCCACAGAATCGCCAGTAATGAGCCTTGCAAGGAGGCACTACCTTTATTGTGCTGTGCACTGTTGGCCTGACTACAGCGAAGGAATGCAAACGACGGGCTAGCCTAACCAGATTTTCTGGCGCAACGTGTGCGAGCGAAAACCTAATTACCGAGACGAAGCTAAGTGGCATTGCACCCTGTATAGTTTAGGTGGTGGCTTAGAAGCTGGCGAAGATGTCACTTCTTTGCTGCTCTTCGACTTAACTGTGCCCACATTCATCGTAGTTAACGCGTTTGTCTCTCCTGTTTATGCCAACACATTTCGCGCACTCGTGGAAAGTATGCATTCTCAAAGGATAGCAGTTGTGCCTCTTGTAATGATTATTGTTTCACCCCTTTAGCTTACGAGGGTTGTTTTTAGCTACCAACCGATAATTTCTGCCACCCTTGCTGTTGGTCGCTTTCGTGGGACCATAAGGGCACGTGCTTGGCGCCAAGCTGTTTGCACCCGTAAGTGTGAACACGCCTTTAGTGTCTGCTTTCCTCTAATTGACGGAAGCATGTTCTGGAGTGTTGTGGACGCATATGCCGACAACACGTAACGGAGGAACAAACTAGCGACTAACGCTTCAAAACTGAACCAAGCTAATTACTCGGTAAATACGGGTTCTTTCATGAAACTTTTCCGAAAGTTTTGAAATATAGGAAACGTTAGGTAAATAAGTTATTTTCTCTTTATTGATTTTGGCATATAGTAATTCATTTCAAGATAACTCGATAAAGTAATCAAACAAGTATTGAAGCAAATTGCACTGATTAGTATTTAAGTACTAAAACAACACGACTCATCTCAATGAAAAACTTCAAGTGCTTCATTCGAGGAGCTCTAAACCGTTTCTATAAATGCAAATCATTGGAGCTGATAATTTTTACAGCGCACTGAATTGCGGCCAATTTCACTCAAGAGTACTAACCCGAAGAGCTGAAGAGCGCAACTGGAACGCCCTTTGTAGACGCCCACGAGTGACGTGAATATTTGCGCCTCGTATCGTGACCACGAAGCGACCGACGTTGCGGCTTTATAAATGCGCTCAGTTCGTGCTTGCCCACAAAAAGATATTCTCGCTCACGTGCGAATATAAAGGGCGTGGTAGTTGCACTCTTCCAATGTTCAGTTTCGCTTTTCCGTGTGAAATTGTATGGAACTCGGTGCGCTGTCGAAATTAGCTGCCTTAACTTCTCGCATTCCGGGAAACGGTTTCGAGCTACTTCCATGGCACGCTTCAAATCTTCCCCTGGGATCGCTTGCATGGCTCTTAACTGAAAACTGATTAGTGCAATTTCCATACACACTTGTTTAATTACTTTATCAAGTCACTTTTAAATGTACGCTTCTAAGATAAAATCAATCGTAAAAAAAAACATTTATCTATCTAACGTTTCTCAACTCTATCACTCGAGCGTTTTGCGTTTAGTGTGAGCCAGAATTCTGTGGCCGTTATTAAAAACTTAAACTGGAAACCTGTGAGTGCCGAAGCCCCGTAGAACGCCGTAGCCAGCTACAGTCTTAGGCGGATCCGGTATAGAGGTGCATGTATCGTCTCCGAAGATATAATGCTAACTTTCTGTGCGAAAACGAAAAACAATATTGCTGCATTCGCGCTCGTATCAACACACAATGCCAGCCATGAGTAATGATTGTAGGAGCGTTGTCGCCGTGAGATATGGCCGCCCATTTTTTATGCGTGTATACCTAGGTTGCTAAAATTGTAAGCAGTCATTTCTCTATATTCTATTTGTATCTCCTCTTCCACCTTTCATGGTCAGATGGTGTCGATGATAGCGCGGTCGGATTACCGTCCAGATCATTGACAAAGCTGGGGCGCTCTAACGTAAAACTATTCCAAACTTTTCTATTCCAATTCTGCAATCAGTCCTCCACAATTGGTCAAAAACTTTTTCTGACCACCCCCACTTCACATGTCGGTCACGCGACGCCACGAAAACCGCGATAGCTCCCCATTTTATGTGACGTGTACAAACTGATTACGCATGATTGGGCAGAACAAAAGAATATAGTTATTTCTGATTCGACGCCTTTTCGCCATTAGCCCTCGTTTATTGGTCTAGAGTTTTCGGGCTGCACCCACTTCACCTGTTGGTCACGCAACGTCAAAAAACCGCAAAAACTCACCGCGTCAAAGTGACGTGTACGCGTTAAGGATGCATTAGTATGCCGAACAAAAGTGAATTTTCTTCTGAATAGCCGCAGGCTGCCCCGTTCCGACAGGAATAAAAGATGGCTGCCGCCGATCGCTCAGGCACTGGTTACTCGCACGGCTCGGAAAGCATGGGTTTATTTGCGTGTAATAAAGCTTTTCGCGTGGCCGTGTAATATTTTCCAGTACTTTTGGAACGTTTGCGACCTAGTTCTGCCAACTCTTCTTTGCTGAGGGTCCGTTGTAGCATCATCCTTAAGCTTCCGTTGCATGCCGCCACGATTGTCCACGAGCCACCGTAAGCTATACAAGGGAAAGCGGACCAATCGCAGACGACGGCACCGCCCTCTTCATGCGGTTATCGATTTTCAGTGCAGTAGCTAAGCCCCATCGAATACCTCTCCACTTGAACGGGCTCCCCTCATATTGTGAGCCAATTAGATAAGAGAAGCCGCTCAGTGTAGCCAATGTTGTTTGTTTTTCAAGCAAACAAAAGTGACCTCCTATGAACGGGGAATGCGTTTGATTGGTCTGTTGAGACAAACCTGCGGGTGACCGCCAATGCTTGGGTCACGGTTACGCAAATTTGACGTCAGGAGATTGGAATAAAACATATTGGAATAGTTTTACGTTATAAGGCCCCTGGAAAAGTAATAGCCGTGCGACCAGAATTGTTACATTAACCCGAGCTTGGTGGCCATAAACCGTAAAACTATTTCATTCTGTCTCCATTCCAATCTTCTCATGTCAATATTACGTGAACGCGGATTCAAGCATAGGACGGCGACCCGCAGAGTAGTTTGCACAGCCCGTTCAAGCGTTCAACTCGTTTATAAGAGGTCGCCCTTGTTTGCTTTCGAAGCAAATAGCAATATGTACTTGCACAGTTTTTTTTTATAATTGACGGACAACAGGTGAAGTGCGCGCAGACTTTCAGATGGTTTAGGCAACGCCAAGTTAGTGCACTCAAAGTAGCTAACCAGGCCACGAAAGTGGTGCTGGCGTTTTAGATTGGTTTCGCTTCTCCTTGCTTAGCTTGCGGTTGCTTGTCGAAAACCGCGGCAACGTACAGCGAGGACTAAGGAAACGCCGCGACAATGGGTCTTCAGCGAAGAATGGTTGGTAGAGCGATGTCGTATAGGCGTGGAAAACGTTTGACGAGTTGAACTTTGGAGCGAAAATTCTTTTCATTAGATAAACCTATACTCGCTGGCTAATGAAATAAATCAATGTTTTTCTGAATAATAATAATAAAAATAAGTACGTCTTTTTGACATGGTCTGCTTTGGCGGCTTTTATGCGTCGTGTGACAGACGGGCCGATTGCGCGTTGTCCGTTAAACCTTTACCAAGAGCGGAAAGCTAATGCTGAAAAAGGTTACCTAATCATGCCTGATCAGCACGCCCACGGCATATCAGATGGGACGCTTTCGCAATTCCTCGAAGCCGCGCGACAGACAGGCGAAGTGCGCTTGGCGCAAAAATGTTTCTCCAATCCTGGAAGGCTAATGGCAGAAATTAAATAAAGACGTTGGAATAGCTTTACATTATGGCGCCCGTATAGCGAAGAAAAATGTTGATTGTGACAGGCAGATGCTCAAAACCGGAACTAAAGAGATTTAAGTTCTGCCGTGTAACCTCGCCGGCCAGCGCTTACCAGTGAGAACCCGTTACGGATGCCCTTACAGGGCAAATGGCAGATGAAAATAAAACACCAAAGCACTAAAGCAACTATAGAGTGATTACAACTGCAATTTGAACACGATTTAATACTAAGTTACAGTGAAGCATGGAGCTTGCTGGTGTTCAGGCGCAATAACAATCGGAATATGAGAAATCGCGTCATAAGGTATAATGACCGGCTTTCAACTATGCATACAAATATCTGGAATTTGGGATCCTATAGCTATAACAAGAAATTCTTCTGTTAGGGCAACAAGGAAATGCCATAGGAATTGCCCTTGATGCAACCTCCTCGCAGGTCCACTATTATGAAACGAAAACACGACATTGCGGGTACACAAGGTTACAATACGTGCCTCTGCAATACTTCCAGAAGTGTTTATCATGTTGCATTGCGACTCGAAAAGACATTACCGGAAAGTAGAACGCAAGATTTCTGAACTCAAAAGAAGACACCATATATTTATTGGGTCTTGTCACGCGCATCATTTCACACAGCCTTGCCTTTAACCTCACTAAACCAGAGCGCTCCTATCCACTCTGCATATACGCAGTCGTAAATGGTTTTGAACGGTAACCATACTTTTCAAGTGAAGCTTATATCAGCTCCCAAGTTTCGGAGTCGATGCAGTCAAGTAAAACAGTCCAGTCGCTTCCAGAGCAGAGCAGCTGCGGGAAAGCGCAGACAATATGGCAATTTGATAAGTTGCGCGCTGACGCCAAGCGCGCAACCAATCAGAGTCGTTCCACTTCTACCCTGGAAGGAAATGGCAAGGAAGGGCTGCGCGCGCGCTGTTCCGGCTTCGTTTCCGTTTAGTACAGTCTGGAGAAATGGATGGGACGGCCACGCCTTGCGCGTTTCGCGGAGAAACGGGCAGCCTTCGAAGAGCGGCGTCGAGAACTCGCCCGCGAAAGGGCTCGCTGTCTGCACGCCGATCCAGCCGTTAGAGCTGTCCTAGCCCAGGCAAGAGAGACAGCAACGAGAAGAAGATCCTGAGATAAGGGAGCGGGAGGCCAAAGCAATCCCGCACCCTTACTTGCGGGTTACTTAACCATGACGAGGGGCAGGTGCAAGCAAGACAAGCTTCGCTTGCCCCATTTACCTGTAGGGGAAGTTTTGGAAATACTTCATTTGCTGGGGAGAACAATTATGGGAAAATTACGCAAACAGGAAGCTTTTGGAAGAATGTTCCGAAATTCTTTATCCTAAATACTGCTTCCTGTGCGGTGGGGAGACATTCCGAGAAGTAAATACGGAGCGCGCACGAGAGATTTAAAGCAAAGGATGCTAGGATAACCCTCCCGCGCCTTGCCCATCGTCGCTGCTGTTATGCCGAATAGCTCATATGTAGCACAGCACTCACACAAAGAATCAGATTATATGTAGCATTGCTGACCAGCTCGTGAAACTTGCTTCTCGGGGCAAAGCTCCCTCAGCAGAGAGCAGGAGACCATAATCGCGTTTCAAGATCCACCTCGAATAGGCGTCACATTCTCTACTCTGCGTTTCGTCGTGCCATCACTGTGTGTAGCCAGCCACGCTTTACCACATGATCTACTATTGTAAGCATAATTGCAACTTAGACATTTTTCCTAGTTCCTTCTACGAGAGAGGGCTGACCAGCTCTATCTCTGAGGTCCATCTCTGGTTGGTTGACTGGACGATGACGGCAGCAAGAACCACCGTGGTCCTGGACTAAGGGCACCACCCACCATGCAAAACTTCTTCGTTACAATAAAAGTTTATTCCCGCTCTCTCTCCTTTTCCATCTACACTACCCCTATAATTGTGCGCTGGTTGCTGTCTTTGTCCTCTACAAACTTTTGCAATGAAGTAGCGAATCGTAGCCAAATATCTTTAGTGCAAGAACTACACATCTCCAATAGAATACTTCAGTTATTAAAGCGAAACATTATCGGCTTTCTTTCCCGCAGTTTGGAGCATGTGCTCGGCCAGCCTCTAGCCCGGTAAGGTGGACCAGCCGGTAAGGTGGTGCAGCAACAAACTGGGATGATCTTGTCCAGTAAAATACGTTCTTTACAACCCACAGTGGGGCGCGGTCCTAGAGCAGTAGCAGTATGTTCCAGAAAGGGCATGTCTTTTTTTATGTTTCTCTCAGGTGTTTTCGTTGTGGAAGAAAGCTACGCTTGCTGTGTGATTTCGCTTCATGATGTCATTTAGCAGGTAAAAATATATAGTAGTATCAAACGAAGACCTCACGAGAGCACCTCACACTATGTATTCTCGTCCAGGCTACCAGGGAAATTCAAATTTAAGCAAGTTCTAAGTGTAAACTACACAATATTATTTAGGACACTTTGGTGGCCCGTCTATGGGCAATATATGCACACATATGCAACAGAGAGACCAAAATTGGAAATCAGACTTGTCCTTCGCTAGGCGGCTCACCGAGGCCTCCGCTCGGAGGAAGCGTGTAAGAATACTTGTCCGCGATAGGCTGAAGGATAGCAGATCATATATGCTATCACTCTTAACACACTCCGAACTGGCCTGCCCGAACCCACGGTCCGCCTCGGTTACAGCCTTTTCCCGACGCTGCCTGTTGGGTGTCCTGGGAGTCCTGCGTCGCCCACTTTATCCTAATCCGAGTTCTTATCCTCGGGACTCCGATTGTCTGCTCCACGTCTTGTTTTCGCAAGCTAAACGGCGTCGTAGGAAGACACGACACAGTAGTGTAGTTTCATAGCTGAAGAAGGATGCTCGAAATAAAGAAGAACGCAGTGTAAAGAACCCGTCTTGTGCCACGCCCGCTGTGAGGTATAGGAAACGTAAAAGAGGATCTACGGTATAGCCCAATAAAGCGTGGGCTGATCCCGGAGACAGTGCAGCCCACGGTGGCGTGCATCCTGTTGGTTGCATGGTGTGGTTTTTCGCATCGTGTTTAATCGTCGTGCACACGTGATCAGTAAGCTGAAAAAGGCGCCGCTCATAACAGTGGCAGAGCAAGGAATTTCCCTGGGGCAAACATTTTGACAAGTAGACTTGACTTCTTCAGAGCAGCAACACGTTGCAGAATATGAACTTGGCATTCAAATAAACACCTGACGAAAACATCTATTCACATAGAACAAGGATAAGTGCATTGAGTCTGCTTAATACTTTATTGAAAAATACCATTAACGGGCTCCATCTTGTAGAATACTCCATATGGTCTATCAGCGTGCGGCTTGACAGGTGCCGGTTTATAAGAATTGTAACAGAGAAAGCTTCTCCCTAATTTTCATTAAAAGTTTCTAGGCATTTACGTGAGGGTCAGTATCTGCAAGCTGGTCCCCCTGACAGCAGCCTTTTGGCCGCTATCAAGGTCAGCCGAGTGAAAAGAAGCGCCTCTCTGGATACCTTGATTCTTGCATTTTTGGGTTTTACAAGGTAAGTATACATGTTTGAAAAAGCCGGTCCGTCAGCAAAACAAGCCCTTGCCAGGTCGGCTAATGGTGTAATAAAGATTAATGAGGAGGACTGCGCTCAATATATTTGTACGAGTGGCAGCTTGATTATGTGAGCCAAGATTTTAAGTCTCAATGATTATATGTATACGATTATCAGTGTAGCAATCGTATGCCTTTTGTTGTTGGGCGTCTTTACAAGTTATGGTCAGCTTTTTAGTTAACCCTTCCTTGTTGCATGCTGAAATGACGTTTATGGATAAGAGGCCGTACATATTTTATGGTTGCTGCACGGACATTCTGAGCCGCCGCGGTAGCTTAGTGGCTGAGTTGTGATGTTTTGCTCGAGGTGATGGGTTCGGTCCAAGGCAAGGCAGCCACATTTTGATGAGGGCGCACCCAAACCTGCTTGTATACTTTGAACAAGCCGTATGTTAGAGTACCATAGGTAGTCAAAATTATTATGAAGTGCCCCACTGCGGCTTACCTCATAACGAGATGGAAGTCCGGAGCTGTGGAAGTCCAGAACTTCCGTATTTACCAATATCTAGGGGGTCATGTGCTCGCGTTTTCTGACCTATAAATGTTTTTTTTTCTCCAGAAGAAAACAGGTGATATATTGATTGCTTGTACTGTGAGTTTCCTTCTGTTTTGATGTATGTTTCAAACGTGCGTCTAGTACAACAAGCAGTATGTTAGAGAGAGGCGAGAGAACAGAAATGCGAAGTTCATGCGAAAGGACTAGATTCTGCATACATGGCTGATAACAGCAGAAGTACGTTCTAAGAACATGCGGTAATCTATTGAAACCGATGCCTGAATGCACCGTAATATTTCCTGGCCGAGTAAACATCAACCAAGTAGATCATTCTCAAAGGTAATGCGTGTGAGGAAAAAAAGAATATCTGCACGTTAGCTGCCGGGTACTCAACGAAACTCTCCTCTTAGTGCAATGATAATTTGGGATGGGTGCGCGAGAAACGTTGTTTAACACTTTCAGTTCCCCAAAGTATCAGCATTACGGCTCCAATAAATCCAATAAGGCGCGTGTACTTTGGAAATAATTAGCAGTAGGTACTGTTGCATTCATTGAGCTCGCAAATGCGAAGCAAGTATGACGACACTGAAATCACAAGGTATTAACGGCAAGTTATTGTAGTTTTGATAAAGTTTTAGGTTTTTTTTTTTTTTTTTGCTAGTGTGGTATACCTAACGTCACATGCAAACACTGTCACAAATGTGCCCTTCCGAACCATGTAGTCACAGTCCTTGGCGTAAATAAGGCACACGATTTCAATGGAAGTCTCCTGGTTGTTGTCAGCTTTCTCTGCTCTCTGCCTACGTCTATGAATAAGCACGTAACCACGCATGTAAACGACATAATACATAGGAATGTCTTCATGACCTTGAAAGTCCAATTTCATGCGCATTGCATATCGTATATCCGCTGTATATTTGCGCTATTTTTACAGTGAAGCGGCAAATAGCTAGGGTCTGAAATTTTTCGCCTGCGTCTATCGAGTCGCATCGAAAGAGAAATTTTGCGTTTTTGACGAGGCCTCGCTTGTAGGTGGGCATCCAGCGTTATTACAGTTCGGCGTTATCAAGGTTTGACGTTATCAGCAGTCGCACTTTGGATTTGCTATGGGCAGGACGCGTGTAGTTCGCTCGGAAGAACACGAATGCCTTCAAAAAGCGCTGACGTGAACAACAGCCCAAATGGGCGCGAAAGTTGCTGGAAGCCATTACCGCCGAACGCACAGCGGCCGACGGGTGGGGATCGTCGAGTAGCTGCTCTCTTACAGACCAGTGTGTAGACGTGTGTGCCGTGCAGATGGAAGATGGGACCATCGTCGCGGCAGTGTACATCCCTCCGGCTACGTCCTAATAGACCCTCCTAACAGGCGCCTTTGGTAGGATCTCATCCGTCGAAGACAAGTAGATCATCATAGCGGGGCGCTGTAACGTCGACATAGCGCACCCCGACGGCAAGTGGATTCTGTCATTCCTGTAGGAACGGTCGGGAGTTGAGCGTCACACGGAAGTCAATGTGAAGACCACACGTCGCCGGTAGTGTATAGATCTAACCTCCGGCAAGAACGTGTCCAGCATGACAGTACAACCGATCACGGTGTACCACAGCGACCACACAGCTATGGTCGCTGTGGTAAAGAAAAAGACAAAATAAAAGACGATAAGAACCACGAAGTTACGCGTATGTGTTTTTGTTCAATCAATACAGCAGTAAATACGTAAATCAATATAGTTATCTCAATACTCATCTCACTTTAGCTTCGCTGCTTATCCTTCTTCCCAGAGTGGAAGGGTACTAAGTTCTTTTACGTGTAGTAGCCGAGATCAACTTCTGAGCCTTAGCTGTACCCACTCTGCATTGGAGGCAAACTCAATAAAGCCATAGTTTCGTAAGCTCGCTCGGCAAAAATAATCAGTACAAATCTCGCAAAATTCAGGGAGCACAGGAGAACCACTGCTGCTCTCTCTAACCACCCAGACCACTGCTGAGCGTTTGTGTGAAACTAGGCTGTTTATAGAGCCATGGTGACTTTACAACCATCGCCATAATAAATATTTGTTTGCGTATCCCCACTTGCGTTCTACAAGTTACCTGCTCAGTATAATACATTGACGCCATTGTTCCGGTCACATCACACAGGTAAAATGACAGGGCGTTGCCTCATTCAGGACTGTTTAGTCAATTCCCTGTGTTTGATTGTGCTCTTCCATTCTTTCTATTCCTTCTGTCTATTCGTTATCGTCCCAGCTGTCAGGAGGGAACCGAGCCATAGGTGTTAATGCTGATGATACGGCCCTCTTAGGAAAGCGAAATTATGGCCACGGGCGATCTTACTCCGCGAAATGAAGCGTCGACCACCAGCCTAATTGGGCTATCGTTTTGCAACCGCCGAGAAAAAGAAAAACTGGCTAAGTTTATGAAGGGAGCAAACAGCGTCAGTGAAGCGATAAGCACAAAGAGCAGCAGAAGAAACGAGTTCGCAATAGAGGCAAGACAATGCACTCAGACTTGCGCTATGGACGCGAAGTAGCGCAACAGCGGTCTTCAGGCTGCGCCAAGCGGAACACCACTGGGGCGAGAAAAGCAGTTAGGAGGTTGGGGCTGCCTCGCTAGCTGGGTCAATGAATCCCATAAGGCTCAATCCTTCGCTGCCATGGATCGATTGCGCTGGAAATGTGAAGAGCTAAATCGCTCAGAAAATGGCTAGAGTGCAATGAACGGGAGAAGGATAGGAATTTGTAGATGCTTGCCGAACCGGGCTGGAACAGTAAGTTAGTTTCTAAAACAAGAAGTTAGCTGCGAAAACTTAGGTGCTGAGACAAACAGTGAGAAGTAAAAAACAACCAGGGTTTCTTGCGCAGTCTTGGAAGCGTGAATGAAGTACGCTGGAGTCAGATATTATATAACGGCCAGTGCAAGGAGAATATGGCGATGATTCAAAACTAAGAGTCCTCACAACCGTATGGGCTGATATATTTACCAATTAGCTCAGCATACAAGTAAGCCATCTTGAATCAGAATAATTTCAGGCGGAACGCCAGAACATAAGGACGACATATCTTAACGTAAGGACGACACATCTTACTTTCAACAACAAAAAACTATTTTGGGACCTGCGGCGCCTTGTGTAGCGACATAAATCATAAACCGCTTGTCTATGCACATTTCAAGCGAAGATACGGAAAACAAGAAAATTTAACAAGAAGAAAGCGAAAGGAAAGAATAACAGAAGATAAGTTCTAAATACATACACACGAAAAAAAAACGGGAACAATCATGAGCGATAGTTATTTATTGCATTCATTTGGGAAGCACTTACGCATGCAAGCGATGGTATTTAAGTGCCGTAACCGACAATGATACCGAATGTTTGCTAATGCACTCGTAAGCGAAAGAGCAGATGTGTCCTTCTATTTTTACCCTTTTCAGCTCAGAGTAGCTTCTACCTACGCGAGCGTATCTTGTAGTGAATTACAATGACAGATTTGGAGTGGCCGACGAACTCTGCTCCGTAGCACTCCGCCACGGCGGAGGGCAACAGGCTAAAATCTGCGTTTGAAACACAGGATCACCCACCAGAGCAATTGCCAGGGGGCGCTAGCGCACATCCGCTTCCGGAAGCGCCCAGCATTCCTCGCGTTTTGCGTCGTTTTCGACCTTTTTTGGCTTGATAGCCGGGCGTGCGTCGCGTTTAGAAGTTTCGTGTTTCCATTTAGCCTCCTGCGCTCTAAAATGGAAGACACACCGCATGTTATTCTGCTTCCCTCGTGAGTGGTGAACCCCGGAATTGTGGCCACGGAAGGTGGGTGGATTTGGCCCTCGTAACAAGATATCTCGCATGTGCCCTGACGTGCGCGTGCTGCATGAAACCAAAGATGCAAACATTTTCGTGCTGTTCTTTTATTTTCCTACAAACATTCTTCCTAACACGCTGTCGCGTTTCAGTTCGCCGAGCGTACGCAATGCTCCCGCTTCTTGATTGTCTTCATGACATTCAATACTGTCTGTGCATTTTTGGGATTGTACGTTAATGAGAACCTCGTCTTCGTCAGTATCGTCGAGCAGTGCGCCGCCTGTGTTGATGTACAGATTGTGCACGATACATCAGGCAAGCATAAACTGATTCAAGCAAGGCACAGTCCGGAGCTGAAGATACATCAACTGACGGAAGCTTTTTTTTTTTTTTGGACTCCAAAAGAGTTCATCAGCACAGATGTTGCAAAGAATTTCGCATTGAAATCTTTCTTTGCCTTTGACAGTCATCAAAATCTCTGTAAGGGGTTAGTAGGAATGGGCTAGCAGGATATGGTGCGTCACCCAAAAGGATGTATTTGTTTCCTTGGCATATTTGTCCCCGAGAGAGTATTTAGCTAGTGAGGGCATGCGAAACATGCGATAGTTGTTTGTCATGCTGGAGCTTCCAACGAGAACATTAGTGAAGTGTCTCTTGTTAGCACACACAGCTTGCAATGTAATCGAGAGAAAGCGGTACCTGTTGCTGTAGGTGGAAGCGGTCTGATATTCGGGGCAATGGATTCGATTGCAACACCCACCAATGCATCCTACAACAGCTCGCTCCCCGGACAGCTGCAGAATATAGGATCGTCCATATCCGTTCGTCAAACTATTTGTAAGCATTAAAAGAAAACAGGTGTGCATACATTCTGAGAATCTGTGGACAACTTCTGCAGGTTTTCGGAAAATGTCAGGGCACTTAGACTTATGGTCAGCAGGTATTACGCCTTTCTATTATTTTGTTGGCTGCGTCTCAGCGCATTAAGCTGATCGGGCGACTTATTCGGAACTGCATCTGGTCAAAAACTGGAGTAATACCACACAAGTGTTATACCATACCCTTGTTTTTTGGGTGTAGAGACGAATGATCACCGCTCGACAGAAATGTCATACGTTAGCGCTTTCTCTTTTTATAGAAGCAACTTGAGCCACACGATTCATCATATTGCACAGCGCAGGGAAAGTGTACGTAGGACAAGGCTCACACGGACTGCACAAGCAGCTGCGGATATTTGATCACGTCCCTTCTCCTGCGATCGCTTGCTTTGTCGGGCATACGGTAATAAACAGAGATATGCACAAGGCACACTTTCTCAGCCCGAATTCAAAGAGAGGTAGACCACAGTCCATATGCACACCAACTGAAGCGCATAGTGCACCTTGCTGTAGACTTCGCGGGAATGCCACCGTGATTGTGTGTTGGGCGCATCGGAGACAACGAAGCCCGCGATCAAATCGGTGGCAACCCATCGAGCCAGCCTGAAGTGCCTCCGGAACTGCATTTCATCAAAGCATATAAACGCTGTTAAAATACGAACTTCCGAAAAAGCTTAAACAAACCATTGACGCAAACGAGATTGAATATGATGACGACATGGCCATGTTAAAGAATCGCAACACCTGTGCTGCCCTGTTCTACGTAAGGTTATTTCAATTCCCCAAAGACTACTGATAGTTGACATTCTGTTCTGCAAGCGTGTGATGATTGTCCTTCAGGCATTTTCGCGTACTTACTGTAACTGTAAACAAACTGCATTAGCTTTGTGCCTCTTCTTGGTGAAAGCTAACTTGAAAGCTGATGAGTTTTCGCTAACTTTATACTTGCTCAGTGTGGTATTAACTTTTTTGCTAACCTAATACGGCGTTCGCGGCAGATAAAGGTAGGTTTGGTAACAAGGAAAATGGTGCTTTCTCTTATACATTGCTGTGGCTTAAAGCATGCAGTGAGCTTGCAGCTATTCTCTCTTGTCTCGTATAAGGAACACGCTGCCAGCCATGCAATAAGGCTCTTTTGTTTTTCAATTAGTTCTTTCGCGGATATATAAAAAGAAAGAAAGGCACTCACCAGAATCTTTCTAACATAGCTTGGTGAATTTGTACTGGTTTTTAATTAAGGCTAGCACCCCTCCACTTAATTTACGCTCAACGAGACTCACACTCTGCAGATGCGCGAGATGTGTTATTCTAAATAGGCTGCATGACTACATTACCAAGGCACACCTAAAATAGCGGTTTCGCCGTAAGTACTACCTCTTCTGTGGACGTTTTACAGACGGCGAGTACTTCTATCCAACCGAAGTAAACTCTTGTGGTCAGCGGTGATCTCTGCGAGGGTGAAGGATAAGTTCCTGATAGCAATTAGCAGGTTCGGTGCAGTGATTTAGGACCAAGAACAATAGCAGTTCATTTGCTTTTGTTTGAATGCGCACGGACATGTGTTTGTGGTTGCTGTTTGGATGACTTCGAATGTGTCATTCTTGCTGTTTTTTCCTGTCTTCTGGCTTAGCGCTTATGTTGACAATCTCCGGGTGAAGTAAATTATGATCGCTTTTTTTCAGTACATTAAGAAGCATAGGAAAAACTAGGCCCAACTAGGTAGAGACATTGGGTAGCCTGCCGATTCGCAAACGACACAAAGGTACGCAGAGCAACCAAAAGGTGGGTGACTGAATTGACTGAATCACTCTGTGACAATATCTAATTTAATCAGGACATATATGTGAGTCAGCAGCTATAAATACGTGCCATGAGGCAGTGCAAATGATTCTTCTTTCACTCCTTTTTCTGTCACAAATAGTGCCATGAGTGCCGTTCTTATGCGTATTCTTTTTTTGCCTCAGTGCTGTTCATCCTTCAATAAAACTTGGTGCTGGGCTAGTTGGTGATGCATTCTTTAAAACTGATGGTAGCGCTAAAAGGGACGAACACACGGTGAAAAGACGACAGGAGTTCCTTCGTCGTCGTGTCGTCTTTTCACCGCGTGTTCGTCCCCCCCTTTTAGCGATACCATCAGTTTTAAAGAAAGCTGTTCATCCATATTTAGAACTCTGCTACACCGATCGGCCAAAGTTGCTATCCTACCGGAGAAAGGTACCCTTTTAAAGCAGTTTTTTCTTTACCATTTACAGAAACATTTTTAGGCAATGTTCTATAATGTTTTGTTACTCTCGAACAGGCATTGAAACGACTCATTAAGCCATTGATCATTTGTCATTACCTCATTTATATTCATCTGCCTCTACAACTACCACCGAAGAGCCCGACTGGGGAGACAGAAGCTTCAGAAAACCAAGCAGCGCTCACCAGATGAGGGGTCATTCCGGCTACTGCAAGGAAGCTAGGGCCGCAGAGTTTTTGCTCATAGTTCAAATTCAACGAATTGAAACTAATTAGAACAGCGAAAACGCTTGCTCTAATTTTCTGTTACAATTAATACTAAATATGATGTCTTGACAACGTGTTTTCAAAAATTAAAATTTTGAAGACAGCAGTTTCAGTTCCTGTAAAAAATGAACAATGGCACCTCGATTAACAACCATGAATATCGTATAGTGTGGTCAATAATTTACTTATACTGACTTCCCTCTAAAATATACTACCTCGGAGCAAATGAAGAAATGTTCCAAAATCCAAGGGAACTCTTCAACGCATTTTTAAGACTAGCTTTACTGAACAATAAAGTAGTAGACGTTTCGCCATCTATGCTGGTGGCATCGTCAGTATACATCATCATCATCATCATCATCATCATAATCAGCCTGGCTACGCCCACTGCAGGGCAAAGGCCTCTCCCATACTTCTCCATGTACCCCGCTCACGTGCAAATTGTGACCATGTTGTCTCTCCAAATTTCTTAATCTCATCCGTCCACCTAACTTTTTGCCATCCCCTCCTACGCTTCCATTCTCTTCGAATACAGTCCGTAACCCTTAATCACCACCGGTTATCTTCGCTCCTAATTACATGCCCTGCCCATGGCCATTTCTTTTTCGGCATTTCAACTAAGATGTCATTAACTCGCGTTTGTTCCCTCACCCAATCTGCTCTTTTCTTATCCCTTAACGTTACACCCATCATTCTTCTTTCCATAGCTCCTTGCGTCATCCTCAATTTAAGTAGAACCCTTTTCGTAAGCCCCCAGGTTTCTGCCCCATATGTGAGTACTGGTAAGACACAACTATTATACACTTTTCTCTTGGGATAATGGCAACCTACTGTACATGATCTGTGAATGCCTGCCAAACTCACCCCGGCCCATTCTTATTCTTTAATGATTCGGAATGTCTCATGATCCGGATCCGCGGTCACTACCTGCCCGAAGTAGATGTATGTTCTTACCATTTCCAGTGCCTGACTACTTATCGTAAACTTCTGTTCTCTTCCAAGACTGTTAAGCATTAATTTACTTTTCTGCGGATTCATTTTTAGACTCACCCTTCTGCTTTGCCTGTCCAGGTCAGTGAGCATGCATTGCAATTGGTCCTCCGAGTTACTAAGCAAGGCAATATCATCAGCTAATCGCAAGTTACTAAGGTATTCTCCGTTAACTCTTATCCCGAATTCTTCCCAATCCAGGTCGCTGTAAATACGCTGTGAACAGCATTGGAGAGATAGCATCTCCCTGCCTGATGCCCTTCTTTATTGGGATTTTGTTGCTTTCTTTATGGAGGACTACGGCGGCTGTGGAGCCGGTATATATGTATCTTTCAGTAGTGTTACATACGGCTCGTCTACACCATGATTCCGTAATGCCTGCATGACTGCTGAGGTTTCAACTGAATCGAACGCTTTCTCGTAATAAATGAACGCTATATATAAGGCTTGATTATATTCCGCACATTTCTCTATCACCTGATTGATAGTGTGACTATGGTGTATTGTTGAGCAGCCTTTACGAAATCCTGCCTGGTCCTTTAGCTGACAGAATTCTAAGGTCTTTCTGATTCTATTTGCGATTACTTTAGTAAATACTTCGTAGACTACAGACAGTAAGCTGATCGGTCTATAATTTTTCAAGTCTTTGGCGTCCCTTTTCTTACGGATTAAGATTATGTTGGCATTCTTCCAAGATCCTGGTACGCTCGAAGTCATGAGGCATTGCGTATACAGGGTGGCCAGTTCTTCTAAAGCAATATGCAACCATCCTTCAACAAATCTGCTGTAACCTGATGCTCCCCAGCTGCCTTCGCCCTTTCCATAACTCCCCAGGCTTTCTTTACTTCTCCCGGCGTTACTTGTGGGATGTCAAATTCCTCTAGACTATTACCTCTCCCATTATCTTCGTGGAAGCCACTGCCACTGTATAAAACTCTATAGAACTCCTCAGCCACTTGAACTATCTTAACCATCTTTGTAATGGTACTGCCAGCTTCGTCTCTTAACGCATACATCTGATTCTTGCCTATTCCTAGTTTCTTGTTCACTTTTCGGCTTCCTCCATTCCTGACAGCATGTTCAACTCTATCCATATTATGCTTCCTTATGTCAGCTACCTTAGGCTTGCTGATTTCCTTGGAAAGTTCTGCCAGTTCTATTCTAGCTGTAGGGTTAGAGCCTGTCATACGTTGGCGTTTCTTAACCAGATATTTCGTCTCCTGCGATAGCTTAGCGGTATCCTGTCTAACGAAGTTACCACCGAATTCTATTGCAGACTCCTTAATGATGCCCATAAAATTGACGTTCATTGCTTCAATACTAGGGTCCTCTTCTTGAGTTAAAGCCGAATACCTGTTCTGCAGCTTCATCCGGAATTCCTCTATTTCCTTCTTACCAATAACTCATTGATCGGCTTCTTATGTAGCAGTTTCTTCCGTCCCCTCCTCAAGTCTAGGCTTATTCGAGAGCGTACCATCCTATGGTCACTGCAGCGCACTTTGCCGAGGATGTCCACATCTTGTATGATGCCAGGGCCAGCACAGAGTATGAGGTCTATTTTATTTCTAGTCTCACCATTCGGGCTCCTCCACGACCACTTTTTTATCCCGCTTGCGGATGGAGGTATTCATTATCCGCAAATTATTCCGTTCTGCAAACTGTACTAATAACTATCCCATGCTATTCTTATAACCTGTCCTTTATAACCTGTGCCACTGACCTGTCTCCAGCCTGCTTCTTCCCTACACTGGCAGGGAAGTCGCCCATCAGTAGTAGTGTATTTTGTTTTGGCTTTACCCATCGCCGATTTCACGTCTTCATAGAAGCTTCCAACTTCCTGGTCAACATGACTGAATGTAGGGGCGTAGACCTGTACGGACTTCAATTTGCATCCCTTATTAGGTTTCGCAGCAAGACCTGCCACCCTCTCGTTAATGCTATACAATTCCTGTATGTTACCAGCTATATCCTTATGAATCAGGGAGCCGACTCCTAGTTCTCGTCTCTGCGCTAAGCCCCGGTAGCACAGGACGTGCCCGCTTTTCCGCACTGTATATGCTTCTTTTGTCCTCCTAACCTCACTGAGCCCTATTATATCCCATTTACTGCCCGCTAATTCCTCCAATAGGACTGCTTGACTAGCCTCACTAGATGACGTTTCAGCGTTAAACGTTGCCAGGTTCAGATTCCAATGGCGGCCTGTCCGCACCCAGAGATGCTTAGCACCCTCTGCTGCGTCACAGGTCTGACCACCGCCGTGGTCAGTTGCTTCGCAGCTGCTGGGAACTGAGGGCCGGGGTTTGATTGTTGTAGTCATATAGGAGGTTGTGGCCAAGTACTGCACCAGGGTGGCCAATCCTGCTCTGGTGAGGGAGTGCGTTACCGGTTCTGGTCACCGGGATCATGCCGCAATTTTATGCAATTTTATCAACACGCGGATTTTTTTTTAATCCGGTGGAAAATTGCGCGGGCACCGGGATTCCAACCACGGTCCTCTTGCACGCGAGGCGGATGCTCTACCTCTACGCCACCGCTGCAATCTCGTAGTATACAAATCACGTCAGTACGTCAGTACACGTCAGTGTACAAATGGCATCGAATGGGAGAATACATCTTACCTATGTACGATACTGCGATGAACATTAGGCAGGTGGCCATGGTTTGAATTTCATGCAGATGAATTACGACGGATAAACCATGATGTATTTTTATTCTTGCCACCCCTTATGTAACGCTCCATTTATTGGAGCCTTTAAGGTAATAAAATGAAATGAAATGAATGAAATGAAATGAAATTCCGCAAATTCCTCTCCTGGCCGTGAAGGAACTGGCGCAAACTTCCCAATGGGATGCATACACAGTTTCCGCCTTCTAGCAAAGACACCTAAACCGGATGCGGCGTTGCAATGACGGTGAACTACAAGGGCACAATGCAAGTAACGCAAACATTTATTTCTTGGGCATACTTGCGCCCAGAAAAACAGGTAACACTAGCACAATGATAGTGGTGATCACACTCGTCGATCGTCAGAATGTGAAGTGCGGATCAAAAGCGTAGGCTACACATACATGACGTTTTTAACCTTCTTGTGTAATCGCTGATGCTTGCGTCAGTTCTATAGCGTACAAGTGTGACCAATGCTAGTGGCAACACTGAACCTGTCGCAGAGCTCTGTGGAGGGCCACGCCCGGTGCCTCGTGAAGTCTCGTGGCGCAGGCCCAATCAATGGGAGAGTGCCCGTTGCGTCGTCTGCTACGGTTCCTTTCAAATTTTGCGCGCCTGCATGCAGCGTTGATAAATCCTAGTACGTGCTATTGATATAACAACGTGCACGGCGAAGGGGAGGAACCATATCACGTGACTCACCGCGCTTTTCGCATATCGCTTCGATTGCACCTGCGCCGCAACACTTTGTGAGGACCACGGTGGTGGCGTTTCGCGGAGGGATGGCACACGTTCCCGTGTTCCCGCATACAGTGGTCGCGTCTGTACGGTACTATTCTCTGAGTCTGTACAAACTTATTGCACAAGGCTTGGCAACAACGTAAACAGAATGAACCGGCAATGACATTTGAGAAACGCCTGATACACAAAGGCTCGTGTTGCGCTCGGTCATAGTGTCGAACCTTTCTTAGCCGGTGAAAAATCGTCACGGAGAGAGATACATGAATCCACAGCGGCAGGATTTCTCAAACGCTCATTTGGCCGATGTAATTTTTTCAAGTCGGCAATGAAATGCGGTAAATTACGACCCTGAAAGATGTCGCAAACCTTTCTTTGCGATTTTCTTTTTCAGTGGGGCTGTTTTTTTTCTTTTCTTGCTTTCTCGTGTGTGTATGTGTTCTTATGCTCTTTACAGCCATCATCTGTTGGACGGCCTGAAGAAAACACTGAGTCGAGTAATCCTAATGGTTGTCGCTTCAGCCCCCAATTAATGGGCCAGCTTTTGAAAATGGCAGATTCCTAAAACAGAAAAAGGCGCCACTGTGAAAAGACGCACCGAAATAAGTCTGTCACACGCTCAGCAGCCGTACTTTTTCACTTTATACTGTGGTGTGGTCGAAACAGTGTTCGGCTGGCAGGCAGATCCTTACATGAGGGCCTGAAAAAAGATAGCGATAGCGTTAATGTTATTCCTTCCATTGATTTTCACGCGTTGCACTGCCAAAATTGTGGCTGCTCTCCTAGGGTTGACGATACGCTAGCATCACTGAGCGTACCAGGTTAGTCACAGAAGTAGCCCCTATCTACTTTCTGGCTGACCAGTGCATCAACGAACCTTGCATAACCGTTTCAGGTAACTTGAATACTCATGCATGCATGAATAAGTGTTTGTCAAATGGTTGAACCCTCACGACTGAAGATTGTGCCCGGTTTTCTGTGTGCAATTTTGCAACGATTATCTTCCTTTCTTGTCCTTCTTTTTCTCATTTTGTTTTTTCCCCTTACCTTTCTTTCCGCATGTTTGCCTAAAATATTTACCGACACGTGATTTTGTGATCACCCAGTGAGGCTTGTCCCGATATAAAATTTGGTTGTTGAAAGTAAGCGCAGTTTGTGACTGCTTCTTGTATTCATGTTTTGTTGTTACGTTACACACTCCATCCAAATTCAATATGACTAAAAATCAAGCGAAACCGCCCCCCTGGCTGTCCATTAGGCCACCCACCACACGAGATTAAGCTGCTGCACGCATGATTCTTATTTTGTTTATTTTGTATAAAGACTGAACGCTAAACATTACCATCCGAAGGTTGTAATTTATTCTTGAGTGGTGTTTACACTTAAAGAAACCATAAAACCTAAATAAACTGCAACAACAGCATCGTTTGACAACCATGCCCACGTGGTACGCAGTGCGAGGTACAGGATTATAAAAGACGGTATTTGCTTCGCGCACGACTACCAGAAGCAGGGCATGAATGCATGTTACTACAGATATTGCAATGAATAGATCATAAATTATAGCTCTCGTGGGCAAGTATTATGCTAATAAATTGCGTGAATACGCAAGCACATTGTACCGGGCAGCGAAATAGTGTTTTCAAATCGAAAGCCAAAGACAAGTTCCATAAACTAAGCTTTTTGGCATATGGGCTGCCCATGCCAGTGGTGATGCTCTAATCAGATCATCTGAGGTGACGGTGCTTGCAAGCTGCTTAACAAAGAGGAAGTTGATTCAGGTATTTAGGAAGTAATTTTACTTTCTAAGAGTAAAAACTATTATACCCATAATGTGTTGTACTGAATAATATGTTTACCGCTACAATCCGCGAATGTTTTTTACTTTCGCAAGCCTAGATTCTATTGAGAGCAGTACATGCGAGAAGGAGCGTTGGCATTTCACATTTCTTGTGATGACAGATTGGTTGCTCTCAAACTAAGTCATAACCTGCTACTTCAATATAATCAGCTGCATTTCTTAGCTGCTGCACATATGGGGAGAGCAGTTTCGAGGAGACCCACAGAATTGATTCCACCGATTCTCCTCAGCTAATAATATATACCCGAATGTGCTTCTTTTTTTATCCATATGTTCCCGCTCGCAATTCTGTACCTTCTTTCTCCATATATATACGATATTTGTCGTAGCTTCTGCCGAAATGCAGGAAAATCGGAAAATTATTTTCTTGCGAAGGCACTTATTCGTGGCGTACTTAGCATGCAATTTCACGATATAGACTGGATGATGAACCATACCAGCACATCTGCACCAATGAACCCGGCGATAACCCTTTATGGTAATCAGATTGTCTCTGGCAGCAGAATGATAGTGTTTTCACAATGAGGCAATAACCTGCTTCAGCCGTTCAGGGTCACATTGCCTTAGTCTGCTGACTTCATTACCATTTCGGCTATCGGATGACGCGACGTGCGATTTAAGTAGTTACATAGAGAAAAACACATCATCACAAGTAATAGACAGGAGAAAGTAAATATACCTCTTGCTATTTTATCTCAAGGTTTTTGCATTCTTCGGTGAAAACGAAGGTAAATGCTTCGATTTTCACGCAAGCTAGATTCCGTTTAGCTTAGCGTTATCAAGGCCGCCGATTACGCTTTTGTTCGTTGTAATGTGTCGTTGTCGAACTCGGTAAATGCACTGTTTAAAACATTTTGTTATCACTACCATATTTAGTTCAAAAGAATGGTAACATTATCAGCATCGCTTGCGGCGTTGCAAAACGGAGAAAAATGCAAGTATTGGCTAAATAAAAAGTACAGCTGTTGCCTGAAGGCGAAATGTAGCATTATGCTAAAACCAGTGCATCAAAACGCAAAAACAGCGAATCAACTATACACACCATCTTGCAGGTGTGTCGGTAGTAAAAAATTTAAAATTGCGTTCGGGCTCCAATCACAGGCACTAAACATATACCGCCGCGGTTTTTTCTTATGTTCCCGAAAACACCGAAAACGACTCACATTGTCCCGGTGTGAAACCCTTTGAATTGCACACTGGCTTCAGATTTGCGGGCTGTTTTTAGGGGAGCAGATTCTGCTTTTGTTGGCCGTACTTCATGCAGCTGTCAATGGCAGCAACCACATTGTTGAAATCCCAAGGAAATATACTCTTGCGTTGTACCAATTTCACAGCCGCACCTACACATTTCCCGTGAGTGTATCGTAGCAACAAGGCTATATTTATCGTGCAGGCGCATTGCTGATGAGGAACCACCAAATATTATAATAAAGTTATCAAGATACGCAAGTTTGACGTTATAGAAAGTTGCATTTTGTCCCATATTTCTCTTACAACGACTCGATTACCTTTGGAAAATTGCTCTAAATATTGCCCTCAATTTTTAGTAGACACTTGTAAAGTTACAAGGCGTATTATTTTCGTCTGAATTCGCGATATAAAGGTGATAATACACTATAAGGTGCGTTGGTGTTGCACAAGTCGAACTAGGGCTCACTAGACAATAATCATTCAGCAACTGTAGCCTGTACAATTGCAGTTATGTTGGCAGGAAGGGGTAGAACGTGGTATAGCAGACAGAGCGAAGTTTGAATCAAAGGGAGTTCAGCGAAGTTGCAACATGTTCGCAATGCTTTACTTTTGCTTGACTAAATTATAGTTCTAGGGACGGTGTGTAGATGCTTGACAAAAAAAAAAAAAGAACAAGATTTTCTCACTTACGAAAAGATCCCAGAAATAAATAAAAATAGGCGCTCAGAGAAATACATCGCATTTTTTCACATACCATAATAAATGCGCGAAAGGTGCATCCCAGAACACTAAAGTATTCTCTACGCGAGTGCCGCAGCTGAAGTGTGGTTATAATCCTAAATTACGCATAGGCAGCACATAGAAAAGCACGAGAAAAGAACAGACATTGACGAACGTCTCTTAGTGGCTCTATACTTTATCAAAATCGGTGCATCACCAATGTATTTTCGCAACTGTGTTTCGCGCAAGACACCATGAGATAAGACCACGTAGCAAGCTTTGCCGACTACACAGACTTTTGTAAGGCACGAAGACATTTTGTAATCTAAACGAAAGAGCAGAACATTTTCTTATGCTCCTTCGCACTTCTTTCACGGTGCTACCTGCGGATCAGCAAAAACAACAGAGAAAAAGAAAGCACGCTTCTTACTTGCCTGTTTATTAGCTTGATCATAGCTACGGAAACCTCCCTGTTTCATCAGCATAGAAAACTATGTTGCAAAAAGCATAGTCTGGAGGCGCTTCGAAGAAGCTTATTTTCAAAATAACAGCGATGGTGGAATGGAGCCTACACCAGTGCATAAAAACTGCAACGTAGATCAACGATTATTATGACGCAGGTGCTGGAAAAGAAATCCACGAGCAGTTCCGAAGAAGATTATCTGCCCACGCTCCTCCAAGAACCAGTATAGTTTATTTTTTTCTTGTTTACTTATATCTGTTATCCCGTCAATGCTACCTTCCGAAATCATGCGTGAGATGATTCTCATGCAGGTGCCCTGCCCAACTGCTCCTTGCTATTCCAAGCATCCAAATCCTATCAGAATGTCTTCTTCAGCGCATTCAACTTACTGCTATTCAAGAAGTTCAGTTCTTTTTTTCTAGTTCTTTTTCACATCATTGAATATATTTCTTTCACCACGAAATCCTCTTGTTCCCTTTCGTGAAGTTATTAGTCTTGCACTTAAATCAAGAATCGATTTTTGTCCGCTATTTTGAGTAGGTAGTTTCAAGACCGCACACGCAAGGCGGATAAAGCACAGAAGCAAGCTGCGAGGTACGAATGTGAAACTAGAAAGTGAGCGAATTGTTTCGCTCATTCACTATTCTAATCGCAGTTACAGTTACCATGTACTTATTTTTACAAATATGTCTATAAAATTGGGAAACCGGCCTATGTCTATGACCAGGGAAAGTCATTGCACAATTTCATAAATTTATTTGTGTGCCCTAAAGGCCCAGAACAGGCATTGCAGAGGAGGGTGGGATGCATTTAACCTGAAACTGTATTGTCGAATATGGTGCAGTCTCCTTGTTAACGGGAAAAGGGTTCACTTCAGCGTAAAGCAGCATAGCAGAAACGTCAGTTACCATGACATGACCATGCATAAAAATACCATGTTTGCCCGAAGGTGAAGCATTGAAAACAATGGAGCATTTAGCGTGGCGCTGATGGCGCATCAGAACGCTGGTATGATGAGGAATCCGGAAGCGGCATTTTAGGTGTGACATCTCTGTTGTGACCCAGGAGAGACCGAAGCAAAACCATGTGCGTTTGCGAGCATCCAAAAAAAAGGCACTCATAAATTAAGCGTCACATTGCTGTTGGTTCCACCCAGACGCGTGTATGCACCAAAGTGTGGTATGCATGAAGCTGCTCAGTAGGGGCAATAGCGTGCATGTGCCCAACGTTCATCCCAGCTGCGGAAGCCAGGGCCACCCTGGTTCTTGCAGAAGCCAACTGAGCGTAGCGTGACGGTGTGCCCCCTTGGTTTCACCCATATTGAAATTGGCTGTTATATTCAGGACAGCACGACGACGTCAACGCCGACGGCGGCGGTGCAAATGCGCCTTGAGCATCCCGGTAATTTTTATCGCGAAGTCAAAATACCTCATGAAAAAAAAAAGAACGTCCAGCGCATGCTGAAACAGCAGCAATATAGAAAAACAAAATCTAGGAAAAAGAAAATCACAATCACGCTGACAACGAATTTGTTTATTAGAAAACAAGATATCGCTAGACATACGTTTTAGGACTGTGAGATTCACTAGTGCAGAATGAGACACAGATTCCTGTGATAATGGTAGCGGATGAAACATAGCTATCATTGTCAAAACCAGCGGAGTTTACTAATAAGCCTTTCTTGAATGCAATGTTTGGCGCGCTTTATGGATATGACCACTACGGACACGCATGCGTAATGCAGGGGTATAAAGGTTTGAGAAGGGGAGTGGTGTAAGTAATATAAAATGCGAAACAAATGGAACACGCGATTTTTCTACACTTGACCAAAGGCCGCACGTTCACTCTTTTCCTAGGGCAAGGCACAATGGATAGCACAATATAGAAAAGAATCTCGCTTCTTTTTTAGTTAATAATGCATGTTAAAAAGCCCACGTGATCAAAATAAGTCTCCCCAACTCTACCTCAGTGAACACAATGAGAATGCTAAACATTTCTGAGTTCTCAAATGAGGAGACAATTCACAAATTACCGAGCCAAGGCGGCACATGGCTCCCTGAATAATGATCCACCCCATGTTTTGAAGGGACACTAAAAGAAAATAATAAGTCGACGTGGACTGTTTAAATACCATTCCATAAAACTCTCACAACGCTTCTATCGTGGCAGAAAAAGACTCAGTTTACGAGAAAATTGCATCTGAAAGGTCCGAATAACTTTTTATAAAATCAGATCTCCCGCCTGATACCAGGGGAGTAGTGACGTTTCTTACGCCGTCACCACCCTTTGATGTCGTCGGGGAGTAAAACGGCGCCTGACAGACGGCGATACTGAACCAAGACAGAGCTGTGCTTTCGCCGCTGCAGCTGCTTTTTGGCCAAGTGGTGTAGACCATTCGGCCTTCCCGCGTCATCACATGGAAGTTGAATTCTCTGCTGCTTGAAGTGCGTGCGGGTTTCGTGAGCTAGCAAAACCAGCGCAGCACTACGAGATAACGAAACTATACTAAAACGCTAAAGCGTGCGCGGCGCAAAGTCGAGCGAAAACGAAGCCTTTCGACCGCCCGCGCCGTTTTCAAGGGTAATTTCAATTAGTCTTTTTTTATACAAATGAAATACAACGGGACAAGGAACATTTTATTCCTCTTATAATACAATACAAGGATTTTTTTCTTACGATTGGTTGAGTACTAGCATACAACTGAGGAGCGCTTTCGTCATCGCACAGGTACTTGAAATTCCCGGGGGAGTCTCTAAACATGTCCTGCATTTACCTCAATTTCTCGATTATTAAGGCTCTGTCTCCGATAATATGGACACTTCAGAGATTCTCGGGCACCAATCTGTCACTTTAGCTTCACTTAATATTTGCATTTAATGTCCCTTTAAATTGCTCAATGAATATGTTTTGACTATCTCTCCACCACCATATATTGGTTGGGGGGAAGGAAGCAGACAAATAGCTCCACTTGTATCCCGTCGGAGAATAGAATTCTGGGCTTAGGGGAGAGCTCGGGGAAGTCCTCTACAGTTGCTTGCCTGGATGACCATCAAGAGATTGTTCACTTAAGTGAATTCTCATGTCGCGTAGGCGTTATATCCTATATATGTGAAAGCACATTGGCCGTTTGGTTCTCATTATATTAGGCTGCTAACTCGATGTTTTTTTGTGGTATTAGAGCAAAACTTAGGTATTTCGTGGCCGCCTTCTGGGGCTTCTTCATATTTTCGAGCCCAATTATTGTGCCGCGATTACAAGTGCCCTAAATTTGACATTCATTTTGACAGCTTCGACGGTATTTGGGTGAAAATGTATACTATCAATATGTAGAAAAATAATTAAATGTACCAAGAAAGGGTATGTACATATGTGCACGTGCGCCAGTTATAAAAAGAAAATGCCTTAAGAAAACGTTAAACGTCGTGGTTTACGCAAGTGCAGCTAGCCGTAATATTCGATGCTTGCCCTCAGCAACAGATTATTGTGTGTCAGCTTTGTGAACATTTATTGCGCACCAATTCGCATTTTGCTACAGCGGTCTGGAAGATATAAATTCAACAGCACTGCCCACTTCGCATAATGAACGGAGACTTGAACATTTATGCAAGTTTCATACCTGGGCTGACGGTTTCTGCAATAATGACTCCCCAGCAGCACGCCTTTCTGAAACATGACGGCGTCCGTCTGAATGCAACATCGAGAGCGGTAGATCAACATTTGTTACAAATGGCTCCATTTCTGAACCGCGAACGCTTAGGAAACGTGTTCGGGGCTAACCATACGCTCACCGAAGTGTCTATGAGGTTTAGTTATTCCTGCTTTGAGGATTTCAAATGCGGGAGATGTATATTATGAACAAGAAACAAATCTTATGAGATTGCGGTCTTTGGAACAGCAGTGTAAATTGCAATTATGGGAAAGGCGAGTTTGCACCGGTGCTAAGGTCACACGATGTCTATCCAGATCGCTGCTTATAGTTTCATCACTTTGGACATTGTAACGGTGGTGCCGCGCGCAGACAACTCCAAATCTCATCTAACCTCAATAGTACCAGAAGCAAGAGTGAGCTTTTTCATCCGCCGCTTTGGCTTAGGGGCTATGGTGTAGCGCTGCCAAGCAAGAGGTCACAGGATCAATGGGGGCGAAATGCCAAAACTCGACTGTGCCGTGCCTTATGGGCATGTTAAAGATGCCCTGGTGGACAGAATTAATTCCAACTACAGCGTCCCTCATAATAAAACCTTGGTTTTGCCACTTGATGGCGAAGAATTAAAATTCAAGTAAGAGTTAATTTACAATAATAAGACGATCGCAGCGGAAGATGAAACGGTGGTGTGACGCTAACATGTATGGACAGATACGAATTGTAAAGGAATACTCTTAAGCTATGCTTCGGAACAGCAAAACCAAAGCAGGACAAGAAATCGGACCTAAGTTTTGGCCGAATGCATAATGTAGTGAAAATATTTATTTCAACTGCAAATCTAGCATAACCGCAGCACTGCGTTGCAACGAGTTCGTGCCGCCTCAAACTTGCTTTTGACATTGTGGTTGTCCTGCCACTCCATGAGAGCGCCGAGAAAAAAAAAAGAGATGACAAAAATAGTGCCACAGACGATAAAACGAACGTTTCTTCTGTGTCCGTGTCCCTTAAGTTCTGCTGCTACAATCCTTGAAGATACAAACTAGTGCGAACACCTCTCCCGTGTCCTCCCTCGTCTACGTGAAGTTTCTCGTGTTCATTCACCGCCTCTAAATATGTGTTAACTCGGCCAACAACGCAGATTACTAATAAAAACGGTGTCTTTCTAGATTATAGCATCGTCACATTGTAGGCATAAAAACGTTTTTTACAACCACCCTTGCGTCCTCCCTCTCACTAGAAAAACTATGTATCATGAAGGATAGTGTAATTCTTGGACATGGTCCAGTAAAAAATTCTATATATGTAAACTACTATATTCTGATGCTTTAAATAAAAGTGCGACGTGCTAGAGACCGCCGCTTAATTAACCCATGTTATAATCGGATTTCTTTTTCTATCGTATTGGTCATTATCCTCATTTAAGGGCCTCGAATACCTGCCTGTTTATAAGCGACGACACTCCCAGGAGTTCATGCTTATCCACTTGCGATGATCAGGCCCATTGCTCTAAAGAAGACCAGCGCTAAGGATGCTTTACTTGAGAAACCGCCAACAACGGTTTGACACAATTGTAGGTCCTGAAACATTGTTGTTGTGCGAGTTAAATTTCGAAATTGATTAGGTGTATTCCACGTCCCTGTGGTACAATGGGTATTCGTGCACCTATAGGCTCTATAACGTTTTTATTTATTCGCGAATAATTTTTCTGTATAGTGTCGTGAACGCAATATTACAGGGCACTATATTCACCTAATCTATGACGTGTAAAGTCTTTTTAAAGCAGGCACTGAACAACGAAGCTGCCTTCTTAAGAAAGATCATCTGGAAGAATTTAGAATCAGTTTATGCATCTTGTTTTCTTAGAAATACTCTCTCATTCGACGCAGCAAGCGTGATAGAGTTAGTGACAACCACCAAAATGTACACGTGCAACAAGAGAGTCGCACAACGACTGAAGTGGTACATATTGAGTACAAATAGGTACACATGATCAGTCCGCTTTCGATGGACGTCAGAAATTTGCTCATATCAGGTGTCCCCCTGCATGGTGGCGCCAGCCATTTAGCCACGTTATGCTTTCTCGAGATAAATGTTACCTAAAGGAACACAACAAAGTTAACAGTGAAAGGAGTTAACCTGAAAACGTACTCATTCAAACCTGTATTTTCCTGAATATCTTTGGAATAAGCTGATTTTAGAAAATGGTATACAGGACACAGTTCCATCTTTCTTTTGGGTTTCACGCCCTAACCAAACCGTCGATATATACGTGAGACGTCCCGAATTTCAATGTATTTTCTGGAATTTGGTTTTTGTCGCTTCCCCTTCCCCATTCCACTCCCCTGTGTGAGCCCAACACAGTGTGAGCGAGAAGAGGGCGCGTATCAAGCAGCCATCCTTCTCGATTCGCCATCGCACGCTTTCTTTTCCATGCAAAGCATATGGTGCTGCAGGCCTTGATATGTTGTTATCGCACTGGGACTTTAACTGGAACATAACGGTTACGGCTTAAACTCGCCTGACCTGTTCATATAGTTGCTGTTGAGATAAAAGAAAAAAAGTGAACCGGCTATATGAGGATATACGTATACCGAGAACAAACCGTAAATCTTCTGCGTGCTAACTCGTTTCAATAAATCACAGTGCACGTATTCTCCAAACTTGCAGCCCAGGTGTTGCCAGAATTACGCCGAGAAGTGTGTAACATGCTCCAATTATTATTTTCATGAGTGATCATGCTTTTGCTACACTATGTTCGTGGGTACAATTGGGCCTACTGCGCTTGAGAGAAGTATCAGACATTGAAATCCGTAGATCCTGTTTTCTAAAAGAATATTACGACTATCACAATGTAGCACGGATACATTTTCTCTGCAATATGCTATTCAGTTTTATTAAATAAACATACCTATGATGAAGGGCGAAAGAGGAAACACTTTTGAAATAACAAGCTGTATATATTAAGCTCGTGCACAGTAAATGGGCACAACAAGCCACGTAGACCTTAAAAGCGCACGCTCGTAATAAAAGAAAACTTGTTAAATATGGAACAGTGTATTTACATACAGGAAGCACTGCAAAATTGCTGTACACAAAGAAACTCTATTCTACTCTCGGCTAATGAGAATTTTTCTTCTGGTACTGGTCATGCTAATGCCATTTTATTCATGTTCGTAAAAAAAGATAAAATAGGGGCTGTATATCTGGAAATACGTCTCTAAATCAATTCGAATAGGAAAATGCCCCTAAGTGCCATCGCCGTCAGCGAAAGTCTGAAATTTCTGCTCCAAACTAACATACTAAGCGCGATATGTTGTTGCACCGACAGCTTGAGCACAAGTAAATGTTGTTTTTTTAAATTCGGCTGTCACGCTGTTTTTGTTTGGGTGATTAGGCCGTAATCGCAAATGCGTCGACGGACCCGATTGCCATCAAACTTTCGGGCGTAGAATACTAGATTGGCTTGCATGTGGCTTGCGGTGGGTGCGTCTTATCGATGCTGATTTACGTTCTTAATGTGAACTATGTATAATTTACGTATGCATCTGGTGAAATGACTATACAATAATTTGCTGTAATAGTAATCAGTTTGTTACACTCTTCGTGATGCCAGGAAATTTACTCAGGCCACGAACACCGAACATCGAACATCGAACACCGTGGAAAATGCGTTTCCCAAAGCTATTTTCTGCGTACGCCACTTTGGTTATTGTTTCTTTTCTTTGTCTTGTTCTTTGTATTAAAAAAAAGTCACATTTTAGATTATAGACAAGTATGTATCACTGGAAGGTAGGGACACCTCTGTCTCAATGCTGGCGATATTTTGCCGCTTGGTATCTTATAAAATCCCATAATGATAGCCACACTGGCCACGCTATCCTGGCTGATTAATACGCCTTCACATCTCAGCAGGAGAGGTTTCTAACCTTCTTAGGAAATAACTTTTTGCACAGACGCAACGGTATACTATTTCGTCCGCGTTTTTGACGTACCACATGATTCACACTTGGCGTTAAACTTGGCGTTTACGATTTAGCTGTCCAGTTTTGGTAATAGTGAGTGTTTCCCGCTGATATAACCGGTGTTTACAGGCAAGGACATTTTAAAATATTTTGATTCAACTTACAGTCAGTACAAAATATGTTCGAAAAATCTTACTGAAGTTCCATTTTGGGGCCTTATTTTTCTCAATCCAAATCAAACCAAGTGATTAAGCTCAATTCAATTCGAACTAAGTCAAAGCGCCTGCATGACAACTTAAGTTTTTTTGCACAGCCAAGTTTCAAATAAAAAACTCATTCCTTGCACTAATTGCTGACGCCCACTTCTCTGTCAACATCTTGATTCCATTTGGTAAACATTGGCCAAGGGCACTCTTGTTTCCCACTTTAGGCAATGAGTGGTAATGCAAATGCATTTCATTAGCAAAAATTACAACTCTAATGCAACGAAGGTGAGTAGCGATGAAGCAGCTATTATTTGCAAAACGTCAGACTAGTGCAGCAGGCGAGACACAAATGGAAGAACTTTTAAAATGTGTTGACTTTATAGAACGTACTGAACTCGACTCAAAGATTACTTCTCCGCAGCTAAAGCCGGTTGCAACATCCACGATAGTCCGTGTACGCAGAGTCCAGGCTCACAGGGCAGTCCTACCAGTCGGTAACAATTGTGAACACACTCATAAATTTTTTACTAACTCGTCGTTCGCCCTGGAACGTAATTAGTGCATACTCTCGAAGGCCCTGCGCCTCTGAACCATTTAGCGGCGGAAGCGCGGGAGCATGTACTTCCCTTCATAATGTAGGAAGGTTTTCACTAAGCAAGGGTCGTTTGCGGATCTACCTTACACGTTAGCCTCATTAAGAATTAAGTGCTTAACAAGGACAGGCAAATGCTTCTTTCTTCTTGTCTATCCTCCGTTTGTTTGTCCACTGGCTAGATCTCCCTTACCCTCCATGACAAATGGGACCGCTAAACTTCAGGAAACAAGTGGCCGGCGCAATTTTCGAAACAACTAGACGAAGTTGTAGAATACAGTTTTAACATCCCGTGATGCCTATTCACAAGTCATTTAGGTTCAGTTCTTGACTTGTTTTAATTACCACTGACGTTTACAAGATGCGGCCAGGTGCCCTTTAGAACTTTGTCTTAAAATAATATGACGGTCTTGCTAGTAATTCTTCGAAGATGACTTTCTTGAACCGACACTGTGCAGTGGCGGTCATAATACCAAAAGTTTGTTCAAGCACACTATGACTTTCAGTTGACAGGTGGCCGAATCACGTGCCCCTTTTCTGGTCACTCTCCTATTTTGAATTCTGACACAGCATGGCTTTATAGAAAGATGCTGATTTGTGAGGCCTGAAAGCTTGCTGTTGGTGTCACTGCGTCTCAGCTTTTTTTTTATTGCAATGGAAATAAATGAAATCAATTTATTCACTCACTGATGGGCGACGACTACTTTTTCTCACATAGTAAAGACAATAATGAGGAGTGTACGGTAAGATAACAAGAAATAACGTCATAAGGTTGAAAAACCCAGAGCAGAGGTAACTAAAAGGGCAAACTGAATTCCGCGCACGATCCCAGACACGCTTGATCATACACAGACAAAAGTAGAGGACAGGGTGCACCACATTCTGCACAGATTCGCGACATTTATACACTTCCAAACAAGTTTCACAACGTGTTGATTTTTTTTTTTTGAGTTGAGCATACGCAGCTAGAAACGGAATTCATAAAACAACATAGCAGACGTTTGTTAATGCTTTGGCGTTTTTAATTGCCGGAACAGCGTTCCCACTATGGAGCACGCCGTGAGATGGCCCCGAAGTATTGTTGACATATTGGGGCGCGATCGGAGAACTTTGTCCGATAAGCGTTCTGTTCGATTGTTCCAACGTCACAAAGTGGCAATATGCGGAATTTGTGTGAATGGAGCGGAGAGTGCAGCCAATTTACAAGCGGGGAACTTCCCTCGTTTGTCGTCTCCTTGCAGACAGTATACTGCAAAAGGAAATGTTGCTCGTCTTCCAATGAATAAAATCTCTATCTAAAAAAAATTATTTTTTTCTTCTCAAGCTTGAACACATTTTCAAATAGTAATATGTGTGGCTGCTACAACTTATAACTTAGTTTCTCTGCGTCGTCCCTAGGTGGTGTCGTGCACAGAGAGAAAAAAAAATAAAGAATTAAGAAACAACGGGAACAGCGACGCACTTTTACGAAAAATGTGGCCGCGCCCCGCGGCTGGTGACGTCGGAGCGGAGTAGGTCAATCGCGCGCGCCGGCAACTAAACGAACGCGCCGAACAACGATCTCCGATCCCCAATGCAAGGTACGCAATGTTTTTGCATTGCACACCCATCGGAATGCAGCCGCCGTCACATGGGGATTGAACCCGTGACCTCGAGCTCAGACGCATATTCACATAGCTATTGCGTGGTGCTATAGCGGCTGGTACACGAAAAAAGTGGGTGGTGAAGTCTGTCATCTTCAACAATCATGTCTGCGGCGACAGTTTCGGTTAGCTATAGCAGCAGCCTGCAAATCTCTGTAATCAACCGGCCAACTAACATACAGGCAGTGCAGGTGTAATACTTTAATGGCCCAGTATTACATTATTGCAATCGAAAGGACACATCTGCAGTGCAACTAACGCAGATACACTTACCGATTGGGAGGACTGAACTAATTTCTTTACTGTAAGACATAAAAAGCGCGCTATAGGCTAAATGTTACGTACTGCATAAAGAGGAATTAGCAAGCCTGCTCTCGCATTCTAAGTTCAGGTAACCTACAAGGACGTCAGTGGGAGCACATGAAAATAAAAAACCAAAGAAAACATAATTTAACCGCACGTATCTTTTGAAAAGAAAATTGAACAGAAATATACGTTATATCAAGTAATTCGTCTAACTTGTGCAAAGAGGTAGGAGTACTAAGCAGCGGTGGCGTAGAGGTAGAACACCCGCCTCGCGTGCAAGAGGTCCGTGGTTGGAATACCGGTGCCGCGCAATTTTCCACCTGATTAAAAAAAATAAATCCGCGAGTTGATAAAATTACATGAACAGGCCTGGAGTGTGGCCTGATCCCGGTGACCAGAACCGGTAACGCACTTCCTCACCAGAGCAGGATTCGCCACCCTGGTGCAGTACTTGGCGACAACCTCCTATATGAACACAACAATCAAACCCCAGCCCTCAGTCCCCAGCAGCTGCGAAGCAACAGACCACGGTGGCGGTCACACCTGCGACGCTGCAGAGGGTGCTAAGAATCCCTGGCTCCGGACAGGCCGCCATTGGAATATGAACCTGGCAACGTTTAACGCTAGAACGTTATCTAGTGAGGCGAGTCTAGCAGTGCTATTGGAGGAATTAGAGGGCAGTAAATGGGATATAACAGGGCTCAGTGAAGTTAGGAGGCCAAAAGAAGCATATACAGTGCTAAAAAGCGGGCACGTCCTGTGCTACCGGGGCTTAGCGAAGAGACGAGAACTAGGAGTCGGATTCCTTATTAATAAGAACATAGCTGATAACATACAGGAATTCTATAGCATTAACGAGAGGGTGGCAGGTCTTGTTGTGAAACTTAATAAGAGGTACAAAATGAAGGTTATACAGGTCTACGCCCCTACATCCAGTCATGATGACCAGGAAGTCGAAAGCTTCTATGAAGACGTGGAATCGGCGATGGGTAAAGTTAAAACAAAATACAGTATACTGATGGGCGACTTCAATGCCAAGGTAGGCAAGAAGCAGGCTGGAGACAAGGCAGCGGGGGAATATGGCATAGGCACTAGGAATAGCAGGGGAGAGTTATTAGTAGAGTTTGCGGAACAGAATAATATGCGGATAATGAATACCTTCTTCCGCAAGCGAGATAGCCGAAAATGGATGTGGAGAAGCCCGAACGGCGAGACTAGAAATGAAATAGACTTCATACTCTGTGCTAACCCTGGCATCATACAAGATGTGGACGTGTTCAGCAACGTGCGCTGCAGTGACCATAGGATGGTAAGAACTCGAATTAGCCTAGACCTGAGGAGGAAACGGAAGCAACTGGTACATAAGAAGTCGATCAATGAGTTAGCGGTAAGAGGGAAAATAGAGGAATTCCAGATCAAGCTAAAGAACAGGTATTCGGCTTTGACTCAGGAAGAGGACCTTAGTGTTGAAGCAATGAACAACAATCTTGTGGGCATCATTAAGGAGTGTGCAATAGAAGTCGGTGGTAACTCCGTTAGACAGGATACCAGTAAGCTATCGCAGGAGACGAAAGATCTGATCAAGAAACGCCAATGTATCATCATCATCATCATCATCTAACCCTACATCTAGCCTCTAACCCTACAGCTAGAATACAACTGGCAGAGTTTTCGAAGTTAATCAACAAGTGTGAGACAGCTGACATAAGGAAGTATAACATGGATAGAATTGAACATGCTCTCAGGAATGGAGGAAGCCTAAAAGCAGTGAAGAAGAAACTAGGTATTGGCGAGAATCAGATGCATGCGTTGAGAGACAAATCCAGCTATATCATTACTAATATGGATGAGATAGTTCAAGTGGCTGAGGAGTTCTATAGAGATTTATATAGTACCAGTGGCACCCACGACGATCATGGAAGAGAGAATAGCCTAGTGAAATTCGAAATCCCACAGGTAACACCGGAAGAAGTAAAGAAAGCCTTGGGAGCTATGCAAAGGGGGAAGGCAGCTGGGGAGGATCAGGTAACAGCAGATTTGTTGAAGGATGGTGGGCAGATTGTTCTAGAGAAACTGGCCACCCTGTATACGCAATGCCTCAGGACTACGAGCGTACCGGAATCTTGGAAAAACGCTATCATAATCCTAATACAAAAGAAAGGTGACGCCAAAGACTTTGAAAATTATAGACCGATCAGTTTACTGTCCCTTGCCTACAAAGTATTTACTAAGGTAATTGCAAATCGAATCAGGAACACCTTAGACTTCCGTCAACCAAAGGACCAGGCAGGATTCCGTAAAGGCTACTCAACAATAGACCATGTTCACACTATCAATCAGGTGATAGAAAAATGTGCGGAATATAACCAACCTTTATATATAGCTTTCATTCATTACGGGAAAGCGTTTGACTCAGTCGCAACCTCAGCAGTCATGGAGGCATTGCGGAATCAGGGTGTAGACGAGCCGTATGCAAAAATACTGAAAGATATCTATAGCGGCTCCACAGCCTCCGTAGTCCTTCATAAAGAAAGCAACAAAATCCCAATAAAGAAAGGCGTCAGGCAGGGAGATACAATCTATCCGATGCTATTCACAGCGTGTTTACAGGAGGTATTCAGATACCTGGATTGGGAAGAATTGGGGATAAGAGTTAATGGAGAATACGTTAGTAACTTGCGATTCGCTGATGATATTGCCTTGCTTAGTAACTCATGGGACCAACTGCAATGCATGCTCACTGACCTGGAGAGGCAAAGCCGAAGGGTGGGTCTAAAAATTAATCTGCAGAAAACTAAAGTAATGTTTAACAGTCTCGGAAGGGAACAGCAGTTTACAATAGGTAGTGAGGCACTGGAAGTGGTAAGGGAATACATCTACTTAGGGCAGGTAGTGACTGCGGATCCGGATCATGAGACTGAAATAATCAGAAGAATAAGAATGGCCTGGGGTGCGTTTGGCAGGCATTCTCAGATCATGAACAACAGTTTGCCATTATCCCTCAAGAGAAAAGGTTATAACAGCTGTGTCTTACCAGTACTCACGTACGGGGCACAAACCTGGAGGCTTACGAAAGGGTTCTACTTAAATTGATGATGTGTGGTGTTTTGTGGAGCAAGGGCCAGGTTTGGCCAAAGAGCGCCATGACAAGTGGTAATGTTGAATGAATGAATGAATGAATGTGTGTGGTTTAGGGGCGCAAGGGGCAGATATGGCCAAAGAACGCCAAGACAGTGTTATTGATTTAGCGGTGGAATGATGAGTTCGGTGAAGAAAATGTGACTTGGCTGTAAAGGAGCCTAAAAATAGTCGCTGTAAAGTGCGTAAAATCTACGTGCTATAAAATTATGGCGATGACTCATTACGAATACTATGAACATTAAAATCCATCGTGGAGGAATGATGCAAAATATAAAATATATAGGATGGTAAAATTTCTTGGAGCACTACTGCCTCGCCAGAGCCCTTGAACCCTAGGGACGAGAGGCATGTGCTATACGAAACAACTATCACAGCGCTATCCTCTATAGAGAGGAGGCGCTACGAACGTATGGGCTAATTACACGTAATACAACATCTTTCAGGAAACCTAGGGCTGCGTTAGTGTCAAATAGCGGTTCTGGGCCGAGTAACATTGCAGATGAAGGGGGATCTGCTGCCGGTATGCTAGGGGAAAATGTTTCGTTCTCTCAGATTCGGCTGCCCGACACTTCAGGAGGACGTGGAGGACGGTCAGCCTCTCCCCGCATCTACCGCAGGTTGGAGGATCATTTTCAGTGAGTAAAAAGTTATGTGCGCCAAATGTGTGTCCTATTCTGAGGCGACAGAATAGGACATCTGTTCGCCGTGATTTTGTTACGGAGGGCCAAGAACCTAACTGTGGCTTTATCACATGCGGTTTGTTATTTACTTCTGCGTCCCACTTACGTTGCCAGTGGTTTCGCAGTTTCCTTCTTAAAAAAGGCTTCAGGTCTGTGACAGGGACCGAAGCAGTAGGATTAACTGTATGCAATGAAATTGATGTGGCCATCTGGTCTGCTAGAACGTTACCATCGATGCCCCTGTGGCCAGGCACCCAGCATATAATGACATGCTGGTTAGACATATACGCTCTACAGAGAATGGAATAGAGCTCAGTAATTACGGGGTTTCTGTGTTTACAGTGTGACTTCAAGGCTTTTACGACGCTTAAGGAGTCTGTAAATAAAATTGTTTTTTGAATATTTGATTTTCTGATATGTTTCACAGCCGACAATAGTGCATGGGCCTCAGCCGTAAATATTCTTGCTTCAGGGTGCAGTACACCGGATTCTGAGAAGGATGGACTGATGGCTGCGTAGGACACCCCGGCATGCGACTTAGAAGCGTCTGTGTAAAACTCTGTGCACGAGTACTTGTACTGGAGCTCCAAGAAATGCATTTTGATATGTGTCTCTGGCGCATGTTTAGTGACCTCTACAAAGGATGTGTCACACTCTATCAGCTGCCACTCCCAGGGCGGTACTAGCTTAGCTGGAGGCATTAGGCGTTGTTCGAGAACTGGGACATCCATTTCCGTGCTAAGTTCTCTTGCACGTAGTCAGAAAGGAAGTCTCATAGAGGGTCTGTTATGAAAAAGTGTTTCACACGTCAAGTCGTTAACGGTTGTGAAACACGGATGTTCCTTATTAGAGCGAACCTTGAGAAAATACGTTAAGCTGATGTTGGTTCTCTGAAGATGGAGTGGCCACTCATCCGACACTACATATAGACTTTCAACAGGGCTTGTCCTAAATGCGCCAGTGGCCAGACAGATACCCAGATGGTGAACGGGGTCTAACATCTTAAGCGCGCTCGGTGCGGCAGAGTGGTATACTACGGCGCAATAATCTAACCGTGATCGAACTAGGCTCCTGTAAATATTCAATAAACACTGTCTGTCGCTACCCCACGTTGTGTGGGATAGGATTTTAAGTAAGTTCATTGTTCTAAGACATTTTTCTTTAAGGTGTTTTATGTGAGGAATGAAAGTGAGCCTGGAGTCAAGAATAACACCTAGGAATTTGTGTTCTTTGTTGACAGGAATTTGTTGTCCGCCAAGCCCTACACAAGGATCTGGGACCAGGCCTCTCTTTCTTGTGAAGAGAACACAAGAACTTTTGTGGGGGTTGACATTAAATCCATTCTGGTCTGCCCATTTGGACACCTTGTTTAAGCCCTGCTGTAGCTGTCTTTCGCATACTGTGAGGTTGCAGGATTTGAAGCCTATTTCTATATGGATTTGTATATAGCCTAGAGGAATTCGAAATCCCACAGGTAACGCCAGAAGAAGTAAAGAAAGCCTTAGGAGCTATGCAATGGGGGAAGGCAGCTGGGGAGGATCAGGTAATAGCAGATTTGTTGACGGATGGTGGTCAGATTGTTCTAGAGAAACTGGCCACCCTGTATACGCAATGCCTCATAACCTCGAGCGTACCGGAATCTTGGAAGAACGCTAACATAATCCTAATCCATAAGAAAGGGGACGCCAAAGACTTGAAAAATTATAGACCGATCAGCTTACTGTCCGTTGCCTACAAAGTATTTACTAAGGCAATCGCAAATAGAATCAGGAACACCTTAGACTTCTGTCAACCAAAGGACCAGGCAGGATTCCGTAAAGGCTACTCAACAATAGACCATATTCACACTATCAATCATTGATAAAGAAATGTGCAGAATATAACCAACCCTTACATATAGCTTTCATTGATTACGAGAAAGCGTTTGATTCAGTCGAAACCTCAGCAGTCATGGAGGCATTACGGAATCAGGGTGTAGATGAGCCATATGTAAAAATACTGGAAGATATATATAGCGGCTCCACAGCCACCGTAGTCCTCCACAAAGAAAGCAACAAAATCCCTATAAAGAAAGGCGTCAGACAGGGAGATGTGATATCTCCAATGCTATTCACAGCATGTTTACAGGAGGTATTCAGAGGCCTGGAGTGGGAAGAATTGGGGATAAAAGTTGATGGAGAATACCTTAGCAACTTGCGATTCGCTGATGATATTGCCTTGCTTAGTAACTCAGGAGACCAATTGCAATGCATGCTCACTGACCTGGAGAGGCAAAGCAGAAGGGTGGGTCTGAAAATAATCTGCAGAAAACTAAAGTATTGTTTAACAGTCTCGGAAGAGAACAGCAGTTTACGATAGGTAGCGAAGCACTGGAAGTGGTAAGGGAATACATCTACTTAGGGCAGGTAGTGACCACAGATCCGGATCATGAGACTGAAATAACCAGAAGAATAAGAATGGGTTGGGGTGCGTTTGGCAGGCATTCTCAAATCTTGAACAGTAGGTTGCCACTATCCCTCAAAAGGAAAGTGTACAACAGCTGTGTGTTACCCGTACTCACATATGGGGCAGAAACCTGGAGGCTTACGAAAAGGGTTCTGCTGAAATTGAGGACGACGCAACGAGCTATGGAAAGAAGAATGATGGGTGTAACGTTAAGGGATAAGAAAAGAGCAGATTGGGTGAGGCAACAAACGCGGGTAAACGACATCTTAGTTGAAATCAAGAAAAAGAAATGGGCATGAGCCGGACATGTAATGAGGAGGGAAGATAACCGATGGTCACTAAGAGTTACGGACTGGATTCCAAGGGAAGGGAAGCGTAGCAGGGGGCTGCAGAAAGTTAGGTGGGCAGATGACATTAAGACGTTTGCAGGGACAACATGGCCACAATTAGTACATGACCGGGGTAGTTGGAGAAGTATGGGAGAGGCCTTTGCCCTGCAGTGGGCGTAACTAGGCTGATGATGATGATGATGATGTATATCGTCTACGTATACGGAATAAAAAATGGCAGGTGGTAGTAAAGCACGTAGTGTGTTCATCTTAATGATAAAGAGAGTGCATCTGAGCACGCCTCCCTGGGGTACACCAGTTTCCTGCGTAAAGGGACGTGACAGTTCATTGCCGAATTTTACACGGAAGGTACGATTGGACAAATGGCTTTCAATTATTTTCAACATATTTCCACAGATGCCCATTCCCGACAAGTCTCGCAAGATCCCGTAGCGCCATGTTGTATCATATGCCTTCTCCATATGAAGGAATATCGAGAGGAAATATTGTTTGTGTACAAAGGCACCGCGAATATATCCTTCAATGCGCACAAGGTGATCGGTTGTTGACCGCCCTTGTCTGAAGCCACACTGATAGGGATCGAGTATATTGTTGAGTTCAAGGAAATGTACGAGTCTGCGATTAATCATTTTTTCAAAGAGCTTACACAGACAATTGGTAAGAGCTATCGGACGATAACTTGCTGCCAAGGAGGGGTCTTTTCCCTGCTTCAGGACAGGAACCACAATCGCCTCTTTCCACGTAGATGGGAGGTATCCCGCAGCCCACAGAGTGTTGAAAAGTGTAAGTAGTGTAACTTGCGTGTCAGTATGTAAGTTTCTGATCATGTCGTACATGACCCTGTCAGGTCCCGGTGCAGTGCTTTTGCATGTGTTCAAGGCAGCTCTCAACTCGGCAATACTGAAAGGCCGGTTATAGGGTTCATTCTGTCTGGATTTTCTAATTATTGGCTTACATTCTTCTGTTTGTTTATATTTGAGAAAGGACTGAGAATAATGGGTTGAGCTCGCGACGCTCTCAAAGTGCTCCCCAAGTGAGTCTGCCTGATCTTGCAGGGTATCGCCTTGTGTGTTTACCAGAGGGAGTGATTGTGCTTGTCGCCCTATTATCCTAATAACCCTGTTCCAGACTTTGGCCTCATCTGTGTACGAGTTGATGCCCGATAAAAACTTCTGCCAGCTTTCTCTTCTGGCCTGTCGGCGGGTTCGCCTTCCTTCGGACTTTACTTTTTTAAAGTTGATAAGATTTTCTGCAGTGGAAGAAGCGCGTAGCAAACGCCACGCTTTGTTCTGCTTTTTACGTGCGATCGTACAATCGTCGGTCCGCCACGGGACACGCCGTTTGCACGACAGGCCATTTCCTTGTGATATGCATTTAGATGCGGCATCTATTATAAAGGCTGTAAAATACTCCACAGCAGCATCAATTGCTAGCGAGCACATGCCATCCCATGAAATACTAGAAAGAGTTCGGAATTTCTCCCAGTCGGCTGTGTCAATCTTCCACCTAGGAGCCTGTGGTGGATGTTCCTTTTCTTTAGGTGTTCTTAGCAGTATGGGGAAGTGGTCGCTTCCATAAGGATTGTTGTTAACTTCTCATCTGAGTTCAGACAGTATTGACGGGGAAACTAGGCTAAGATCAATTGAAGAAAAGGTTCTGTTTGCGAGACAATAATAAGTGGGTTCCTTCTTATTCAACAGGCACGCACCAGAAGAAAAAAGGAACTGTTCAACAAGACGTCCTCCTGCATCTTTACGAGGGTCGCCCCACAGGTAGTTGTGTGCATTGAAGTCGCCAAGAACAACATAAGGTTCTGGCAATTCATATATGAAGGACTGAAATTCATGTTTGCTTAGTTTGTAATGTGGGGGTATATAAAGCGAGCCAATAGTGATGAGTTTATTTAGCAGAACAACTCGCACCGCCACTGCTTCAAGGGGCGTTCGTAGCTGTAAAGGTAGACAAGCTATGCTTTTCTGAATCACAATTGCAACACCGCCCGATGATGCGATTGCATCATCGCGATCTTTGCGAAAAGTAACATACTGTCGAAGAAAGTTTGTGTATTTTGGTTTTAAGTGTGTTTCCTGTAAACACAGCACTTTTGGATGGTGTTTGTGGATGAGTTCTTGCAAATCATCAAGGTTTCTAAGGAGACCTCTGATGTTCCATTGTATGATTGGTGTATCCATATTTAAAGTAAATTGGTGCTGCGTATACGGAAACGGAAGTGATGTATTAGATTACAGAGCTCTTTCGAGGCCCTGTAACTGGGGTTTTGCCTTTTCTGCAGCGTTCGAGGGATAGGTGTTGCAGCGCCGTTGGGATAGGTGTTGTGTCCATTGCCTCTTGTGAGGTGCCGGACACGCGCTCTTGCGAGCGAGAAGTTTTTCGGGAGAGTCTCACCTCGGAAGGCGAGAGCCCTGCGCCCACCAGCCCAGAGGTCGATGGGGCTCCCTGTGGAATTTGGCTGCGCCGGCTGTTGCCAGCGCTGGGAGGGGCCGGGGAGGTTGAGGAAGCCTCGGCTGCGCCTACCTTCGTGGCCGCTATCGGTCCTGCGGGATCGCTGCGCGCAGCGCAGGTTGCCGCAGAGAACTCTTGTGGGGCCGGCAACCCAAAGGCAGCCTGGCCTGTTTGCTTGTTGGATGGCGTAGGCTTACCTGCTTCCACCCTGGGGGCAGGAGCCAAAGGTACCTGCTCGCTGTACGTGGGCTGGGCACTTGGCAATGGCCGCTGCGACGCTGCCCCCCGAGGCGCCGCATCAGCGTAAGGTGTGCTGTGGAAAGGTGAGCACCGTTTACCGGCTTCCTTAAATGAAATATTTTCCTTGACTTTAAGGGTTTCTTTCTTCCAGTTCGGACAGGAGCGTGAGTAAGCTGGATGGTCACCACTGCAGTTCACACATTGAGGTGTGCCACTGCAGTTGTGGGAGGGGTGGCCTTGCACTCCACACTTTACACAAGTTATTTGACCACGGCAGCTCTGGGAGCCATGGCCGAACCCATGACATTTAGAACACCTTCTAGGGTTGGGGATATATGGTCAAACATTTAATCTGATGTATCCTGTTTGGATGGTTTCTGGCAGTACGCTGGATGCAAATATTAGGATAAGATGCTTAGTGGGGATTTTCTTGTTGTCTCGTCTAATTATAATACGTTTTACATCAGTGACATTTTGTTCTTTCCATCCTTCCAGGAGTTCAGCTTCTCTCAAGTCTAGGAGGTCTGCCTCTGACACGACCCCCCGTGAGCTATTCATTGTTCGGTGTTGTGTAACAGAAATTGGTATGTTACCAAATGTTACAAGACTGCCAAGCTTTTCGTACTGATGTTTCTGGGGGATCTCTAGGAGAAGGTCCCCGCTAGCCATTTTCGTTACTTTATAACCTGACCCTATGGCTTCGGTTAAAGATTTTGCAACTATGAAAGGGGAAATGAATCTGGCCTGTTTTTCGGAGTTCTCGCTGTGCACAACATGGTATTTCGGATATGTCTCTCTTTTTCTGTTTAAGCATGTGGTTAGGCCATCGGTGCGTCCCCTCTTTTGAGGGTGACGATCAAGTAGGCGGGGAAATGCGGGTGTTCCCATAGTATTTCAGTTTCTTTTCGGCAGCAATGGCGGCCACCCACCACGGAGCCCAACATGGGGACGCTGCAGGACTTAACGCGTAAGGCTGCAGGCGCCAACCGTGCATTGCCACTATAACCTAATATATTATACCCAAGGGAGGGCACATACACAAGGTTAACCCTTGCCGCCGTGGAGAAAGGAAGTAAATGGAAAAGAGAAGAAGACAGGAAAGATCAAAAAGTGAGAGATAAAGGCAAAAGTTTGAGGAGAGAGAGACAGGAAGAGGCGACTACCGATTTCCCCCAGGTGGGTCAGTCCGGGGGTGCCGTCTGTGTGAAGCAGAGGCCGAAGAGGTGTGTTGCCTCCGCCGGGGGGCCTTAAAGGTCTAAACACCCAGCATCAGCTCAACCCCCAGGATCCCCCTTTCCCCAGACACGGCTAAGCCGCGAACGGCTACACGCGGGAGGCTCCAACCCTCGTGTGCTCGGCTACGTGGTGTCGCAACACACCAAACGCTTGCTGATGCAGACGCCCCTGCGGGGTTCTACTTAAATTGAGGACGACGCAACGAGCTATGGAAAGAAGAATGATAGGTGTAACGTTAAGGGATAAGAAAAGAGCAGATTAGGTGCGGGAACAAACGCGTGTTAATGATATCTTAGTTGAAATCAAGAAAAAGAAATGGGCATGGGCAGGACACGTAATGAGGCGGGAAGATAACCGATGGTCATTAAGAGTTACGGAATGGATTCCAAGGGAAGGAAAGCGTAGTAGAGGGCGGCAGAAAGTTAGGTGGGTGGATGAGAGTAAGAAGTTTGCAGGGACAACATGGCCACAATTAGTACATGACCGGGGTAGTTGGAGAAGTATGGGAGAGGCCTTTGCCCTGCAGTGGGCATAACCAGGCTGATGATGATGACTATTGCTGCTAGCAGCAGGTGTATTCAGCCTTGCAAAGGATCTCGGCTTGCACCAACCGAGCGGCCCTTGTCAACAACAAAAATTGTCTGCCGTTTTATGTGCCTTAGCCAGAATAAAATAATGAGGCAAGCCATGTTGCGGTATTGCGGATTAATTTTTACCACCGGGAGTTGTTTAACATGCAAACAGTGCGCGGGTGTTTTTGAATTTCGCCCCATACCTAAATTCGCCTGGCGCGGCCGGGATCTTATGCCGTGGGCTCGGGCTTCGCAGCGCAACAACAAAGTCACTACGCCACCACGGCAGATTGTTATGAACAAAGACAGAGGTAAAAGACCATCACAACTCGTAGCGGAAACACTAACGGCGAGTACTGCGTTCACCTAAGGTGTACGCAGCTCGCGAGCAATCCATTACATCCGATGTCGGGGCGTCAATGAAAATGTGTTATAATGACAGTATCATGCGTTTGCGCATTTGTAGTTTGTGCTGCAAGTTTCGCTCGGAGGTACATTAGGCTGACCGTTGCCTTAAAAAAAACAATAATGCTATTCAGATAGGCCTATGCCACACTGCGTTGGAGAAAAAAACGTAAGAGTGATGTATTCGATTGCACGACACTAACGCTGGCGCAGGTAATATTTACTTATTTATCGATAATGACTGATTTAGAACCACACGATTTTATATATATAATCACGACTAAAGGATAGCAAAAGAACATCAGAAAACCAATTGAGGGATTTTAGAAGCGACCACGCTTCTTTTGAAAGAAGGCGAAGTTGGCACGTCAGCTCTTGTGGTCTCTGATACAGAGATAGTGTTGTTTATCGCATCCTGGTCCTGCGTCTTGTTTTTTTTTTTTGACGTCTTGGCAATGTAAACGGCCATATATTGTGTGAAGAAAAGGAACATGTCGACATCGAAATAATTTGAAAGCAACGCTACTTGATAAATAAGGGGTATACAATAAAAGAACACATCGTATCACTAAAATTTTTGATGAGTTGAAATCCTCATCAATGTTGCATTTCCCATCATCTCTTATTTGATTATTATTATAATCGTCATAATCACGAGCAGCAGCCTATTTTTAAAATTTAAACTGCAGGACGAAAGCCCTCCCAGCCATGTCCAATTACCCCTGCCTTGCAATTGGCATTTACAACTTGCGTCTGCAAATTTGCTTATTTCATCCCCCCACCTTATTTCTTGCCGTCCTCGACTGCGCTTAAAAAAATCAAATTATGGGGTTTTACGTGAAAAAACCATGATCTTATTACGAGCGGTGCAGTAGTGCAGGACTTCGGGAATTTTGACCATCTGGGATTCTTTAACGTGCCCTTAAATCTAAGTACACGGGCGTTTTCGCATTTTGCCCCCATCGAAATGCCGCCGCCCTGGCCGGGATACGATCTCGCGACCTCGTGCTTAGCAGCCCAGCACCATAGCCACTAAACAACCATGACGAGGTGTCGACTGCGCTTCATTTACTTGGCACCCATTCCATAACTATAATAGACCTTTATCTACATTACGCACAATATGGCCTGCCCAGCTGCATTTTTTTTCTTATTGTCAATTAGAATCTCTCTGATCCACACCACTCTCTTCCTGTGTCTTAACGTTACGCCTAACATTTTTCGTTCTCTGTGCGATTCTTAACTTGTTTTCGAACTACTCTGTCAACCTCCAAGTTTCTGCCCCATATGTTAGGACCGGTAGATTAGAGTGATTGTGCACCTCTCTTTTCAATGATAGTGGTAAGCTTCCAGTCAGGATCTGACAATGTCTGCCGCATGCACTCCAACCAATATTTATTCTGTAAGTTTCCTTCTCGAGATCAGATTCCCATGTGAGTAATTTATCTAGATAAACGTACTCGTTTACAGACTCTAGAGGTTGACTGGTGATCCTGCACTCTTGTTCCCTTGCCAGGTTATTGAAGACTATCTTTGGCTTCTGCATATTAATGTTCAACCCCTTTCTTCAACTCTTTCCGTTATGGTTGTCAATCATTTATTGTAATTCCTGTCCAGTGTGGCTGAACAAGACAATATCATCTGGTACCAGCCGTTCATCCTCACTCCCAAGCCTTCCAAGTCTAATAGCTTGAATAGTTCTTCTAAAGATGCAGTGATAGCAATGGAGAAATTGTAGTGATGTTTGACCCCTTTCTTGATAGGCAATTTTCTACTTTTCTTGTGGAGAACCAAGGTAGCTGCGGAATCTTTGTAGATATTTCCCAAGATGTTCACGTATGCCTCCTGTACTCCTCGATTAAGCGATACTTTCATGAAATCTGCTATAGGTACTGAATCAAACGTGTTTTCATGATCTATGAATGCCATATAGAAAGGCTGATTGTACTCTGCAGATTTCTCAATTACGTGATTGATGACCAAGATTTCATCGATTGTAGAACATGTCTTTGTGAAGCCAGTGTGATCTCTTCGTTGATCAAAGTTAAGTGTTGCCCTGGTTCTCTTGGAAATCGGTGAATATTTTATACACTACTGAAAACAAGCTAATGGGCCTATATTTATTGAGTCGTTTACCGTCTCCTTCTTATGGTTCAGTAGAAGTTTAGTATGCTTCCAGCTCTCTGGTACGCTTGAAGTCGTGACGTGTTGCGTATAAAGGGCCGCAAGCTTGTGAAGCTTGACATCTCTATTTGTGGTTAAATCCGCTGTTATTCCATCTTCTCCTGCCGCCTTTCGCCGAGACATATCTCGCAAGGCCGTTCTAAATTCATCCCTCGTTATATGAGGATCCTTTGTATCCTGTTTATCACTACTTCCGATGAAGGTAGCGTGGCTGCTCTGGTTACTGTACATGTTAGTATAGAATTATGTTGCTTTTATTATAACGTCGAAACTGGTGATGATATTGCCCTGCTATATTTCAGTGCATGCATCTTGTCAAGTTTTCTTTTCATTGATTTCATGCTACCGCCACTTTTCACTGCTTCCTCCATCTTGCCCACTTTATGACGTAGTAGTTCTGCGGGAACACGCAAGGTGGAGAGAAGTAATTAATAAAGGGAAAATTGCTACGAACGGGTGGATGTCTGATTTTCCCTTTATTAATTACTTCTCTCCACCTTGCGGGTTTCCGCAGTTTGCTTCGTGTGTTGTCGACAAATTCGACTTCGCCCTGCTATCTGCTAGCCGCCTGGTTAGCTCAGATGGTATAGCGGCTGCCCCGGAAAGGCGGTGGTGCCGGGTTCGAGTCCCGGACCAGGACGAATTTTTCTTCAACTCTGAGGCTTTTCTTTCGAGGAACCCGTATGGGTTTCCTTTGTAGCAATTGCTACGAACGGGTGGATGTCTGATTTTCCCTCTATTAATTTCCCACGTTATAGTTTCTAATATCCCTTGTTTTCTTCGTGTTGATCAGTTTTGACAGTTAAGCGAATTCAATCTGATCTCTTGTATTCGACAATTTCATCTACAGAGTTTTTTTTCTGTGACCTTTGTTACATGAAATTAGCATGAGTCATGCAAGAAATTATCGCTTTGGCTCAGAGCTCAAAGCACTGACAGAAATAGTCCGTTTTACTATGAAAACCCATCATTTATGATCATTAGTTTGATGAGTTCAAGTACAACGGTTTCTACCCACTCAGGGGGATTGGCCAAGCGTGGGGCGAATTTCAGAAATGTATAACTAGTGGAAAGCGGTGCGTTTTGTTCCTATTGTGTGCTTTTTCTGTCCTAAGAGTATTTCATGTTTGGTTGATGTTTTTTTTTTGTTTGATTGTTTGTTTTTGTTTGTTTGTTTTTACTTTGTTTGCTTATACAAGCTGCACTGCCTTCGCAAGGCATAAAGCGGGGCCCCGATGTGCAGCATTGCAGGGACACCCGGCACCATGTTAGCAGTAAAATCGATTCGCCAGCCAGTCAAATAGCCGGAGTACCATTATAAACACAATTGTCAAATAGGCGGGTAATTTCGCAGCTGTCTGCTCCACGAAAAAAAAACAGTTAACCGAAATAGCATCAAAATGTTAGCTTAAAGAGCAGAATCTTGTTTAAGTTTCAGGATATAAAACGAGGCCTTCCCTTGAAGAGCCAATTGCCAAATTTATGGGTCGCAAAGACTACGCTATGCAGCAAAACAATCAATTAGGCTTGTGGTCTTATCATTTCTTAAATATTTATCTTTGCAGGCTTCTCTTACACAAAAGGGTTTCCGTATTATGCAGCATAAGCCACTACTTCGCTCAGGCGTTGAAAATCACGTTAGCAGAATCAAAACGGCTGTGATAAATGAACTACCCTCATGCCACTTTTTTTTCTATACAAGGTTGAATAATTCATACGGGAAGTAATACGAAAACACACACAAAATCAACCGTGTAGATTTTCTGTAGCTGGCACTATAATACGAGACAGGATAAGCTGGTACTAGTTGCCACGAAAGGGAGGATATTATGAAGTGAACGCTATGTAGACTTGATTTATAACTGAGAATTCAAGATCCAAGGCCACGTATTTGTGACATTGATAACGTCGGTGATGACATTAGTAAGCTGATATTTGTGATCTTCGCATACAATGTTTCTTTTTTAATGTCTCATTTTACTACAAGAGGAATTTCGTAATTTCCTCATAGTCTTGAAGAGCTAATCATGTATACACATAGCACCAAATTGGTCGTAATAATTGGGAAGAGAAAATAACACTGTGCAAAGCGCAAGTTTTGCAGCTTGAATGTTTCCGTTAATGCGCTAGTCCGCAGGTGTTTGCGTGACTGCCAGGAGCCGTAGAATTCGATGTGCCGGATATTGCACGTACTCATCAGTGTGGAGAGAGAGCAACAGAAGAGAGGAAAGGTAGGGGAGATAAGCAGACGCACGCCCGGTTTACTAACCTGCAATGGGGGGAAAGGAATAAAGGGTGCGAACAGCGAGAGAAGGCCCGAGAGAAGGAGCCATAGTTGTCCCCGCGCTTGAGCGTCCAAATTTATTCTGAAAGCATCGTAGAGACCTATGGACTGCAAGTACTGGAATAGTGATTTCATTGCTTTGTCTGTCGTCCACGCACACGTTCATGGTCTGTAGCCCAGTCATATATTAACATTTTATGTTAATAAAATGTTTGTACCAGCGCCGAATATAACAGTCCCATTGCTACATCTAGATTAAACGCACCCAGCACCATGAACTCCATATACTGCAGTATCTGCATATTTCGAAGGCAATTTATGAGGTAGTGCGTAATGAATGTATCCGCGGTGTCGTTTCGGCCTGCCAGGATTATGGAATAATTTCTTTGTTTCTATTCGCAGGTTTCGAAGCAATATTGCGTAGGGAAGGGATCAGATAGGTCATCCACACGTGCAATCTCTTGAAAAATGCATGGATGGTAGAAGAATTATTCGCTCCTCCGTGGCGAGAAGTTCAAAAATGTGCAGAATTTGCGTAACAAAGGCAAGCTCAAAATACAGCCAAACGTTTTATTAATGTTTTCGTTGAAACGAAATTTCCCTAGCTTGTAGGGATCGTAAACTTGTAGGGATGGGAAATAGCCTGCAGAGTTCCGCATCGGCAGCACTGTGCCTAGTGAACTTATTTTCACCCTGAACCGTGCGTTGCGTTCATTATCTGCAGTAAACAAGGCAGAATTCTGAACCGTGCTTTCCTCTTTTTTTTAAGCCTGTTACAGATTTTTGACTAGGTCGTGTCACGGTTAGAAAATGTAAGTCTATGTCATTCACTTCGCACAGGCATACAGCACATGGCGATACGCTGCCGCTGGATGTGCCCGCGACTCCTCACGGGGACCCAATTTAAAGACGCTCTTGCCCTATATCCGCAGTGCAGGCCAAGTACCAAGCTGCCAAGTCCCCGAAAGCCAGGCTTTGAATGTATGCGGGCGGAAACACAGAGCGGGCAGTTTTTTTCGAACCTGGTCCGTACTGTGGCCGCAACGTAAAAATTTTTTCGCCTAGAAAGAGGACTTGAGCGATGGCGCGGCAGATGCGGGTGTCACCGCGCCGCAATTACACCGCGGGAAAAAAAACTAGGTCAGAACTAAGCACCGCTAACTCTGTGATCATGCGATAGCATACCTACACAAGGTGTTTCTACGAAGGCACCCAGTAATATTTAAAAAAAATTGCCGTTTTCAAATGAGAGCGAAGTTTCTTCAGAGATATGCCGTCATTGCTGGGGATAACTGGGAGACCGGTGACTAATTCCCGTACATCAATTAATTAACTTTCAAGCTTTTCGCTTAATCGCGCTTATCACAATACGGAAATTCAAGCGAACTCTTTGTACAAGTCGTATGAACTTTCGGATCTGGAAAATTGCAATTATCTGCCGAACTGTGGCACGGCGAATTTCAGATATCGGAGCACGCGAAACTGAAACTGGGAGGCTACAGAGAGCGCAAAGGAGCTCGTAGCGACGTTCTCCTTGCGTCTCCCAGCAGTGCTCGGCCAGCGCGCCGTGGCTCCGAGCTTATCATTTTCATTATATATATATATATATATATATATATATATATATATATATATATATATATATATATATTGTTACGCCCACAAAAGGCGTTACTTTGAAGCCGGGTAGAGTTAGAAGCGATGGCCTTGGTCAACTGAGCGCCTGTCGACATTCAGCCAGCCAGCCACACGTCGTCGTCCTCGTTCACTATTCTTCGGTGCCCCCGCATACTGTTTGTTGAGGCGTGAACCCACTATGCACCTAAGCGCGTCACATTCGTGAACCCACTATGCATCTAAGAGCGTCACATTTCCCTCCGCGCAGACGAAGCCCGCCGGGCAAGTCAAACAGGCTGTCGAGAAATAAAGGGCTTTAAACGGGCGACATGCGAAAGTTCAGTCTTTGCTGACCGTCGGCCATTTGATGTGAGACGTGCTATGCGGTAGGTTAATTCGCTGATGCGCTCCGTGATAACATAGGGTCCAACATAGTGGGCCAGCAGTTTTTCACATAGTCCACGTTTCCTGGTTGGTTTCCAGAGCAACACTAAATCACCAGGGTCATATATCACGTGTCGGCGTCGGCGGTCGCAGCGTGCCTTCGAGCGGTCTTGTGAAACAAGAGTGCGTAACGAAGCAAGTCGTCGGGCTTCTTCAGCAAGACAGACTGTCTCTGATATACAAAGATTATTGTGGCTGGAAAACGGGAAGATAGTGTCTAGTGTATAACGAGGCGGACGAGCGTAGAGAAGAAAGAAGGGACTGTAGCCCGTAACTTCATGCTTTGAGGTGTTAAATGCGTACGTAATGAAAGGTAGCACGCTGTCCCAGTTCTTATGATCTGACTCGACATACATGGACAGCATGTTAGTAAGAGTTCTGTTCGTGCGTTCCGTAAGGCCATTTGTTTGGGGATGATACGGGGTGGAATGTCGAAACCTTGAAGCACATAGACGAAGCATCTCTTCGACCACGTCTGCAGTGAACTGCCGCCCACGATCGCTGATGATGACTCTGGGAGGTCCATGTCGGAGAATGACAAAACGCAGCAGAAAAATACACACTTCGGTTGCAGTAGCCGATGGTATTGCAGCTGTCTCACAGTAGCGTGTCAAGTGATCGGCACACACGATAATCCAGCGATTCCCATCGGATGAACGCGGGAAAGGACCCAGGAGGTCGATGCCAACTTGCTCAAAGGGAGAGCTGGGGGGTGGCACTGGATGGAGTTGACCAGGAGGAGCACTCGTCGGACGCTTATAACGTTGACACTCGCTGCAGCTGGACACATACTGGGCGGTCGTCTGGCGCATTTTAGGCCAGTAGAACTTTTCTTGGAGGCGGTAGAGAGTTCGCGCAGAACCCAAATGTCCAGATGTTGGATCGTCATGCATAGCGCGCAAGACGGAGACACGGAGACTCTCCGGGACCACCAGAAGATATCGTGGGCCTGTAGTAGAATAGTTCTTTTTGTAAAGAACCCCATCACGAAAACAGAAACGAGTGGATGGTGCTGATTGCCTTGCAGTAATGAGCAGTGGTTCTAAAGTTCTGTCTTTTTGTTGCTCGACCTTGAAGGTATTTATATCAGGAAATCCCGGCTCCAGTGATGCGATATAGCAGTCGAAGTTGTCCGCGTCGCAGTCCGTCGTTGGAAGCGGCATGCGCGAGAGGCAGTCAGCGTCGGCGTGTCGGCGGCCGCTTTTATAAGAAACGGTAAAGTTATATTCCTGTAAACGGAGTGTCCAACGCGCAAGCCGGCCCGACGGATCACGGAGATTAACCAGCCAGCAGAGAGAATGATGGTCTGTCACCACAGTGAAGGGGCGCCCGTACAGGTACGACCGGAAGCGCTGTACTGCGAAAATAACTGCAAGACATTCTTGCTCTGTAACGGTGTAGTTACGCTCGGACTTACTTAAAGAACGACTCGCATAGGCGACGACGTGTTCTTTGGTGTCGACGCGTTGAATAAGGAAGGCGCCGATGCCAATACCGCTAGCGTCCGTATGAACTTCTGTGGGAGACGCATGGTCGAAGTGTCGGAGAATGGGATGAGACGTCAGACGAGACTTCAGCTCACGAAAACTAGCTTCACATTCAGGAGTCCATTCAAAGGGAACGCCCTTCTGGAGGAGGCATGTCAGCGGATACGCGATGTTGGCAAATCCACGAATAAACCGGCGGAAGTACGAGCAAAGCCCTAAGAAACTGCGTAGCTCTTTTACATGGTGAGGTTGCTTGAAGGCTTCCACCGTAGCAGTCTTCGCTGGATCAGGCCGTATACCGTCCTCATCCACTAGGTGTCCCAGAACGAGTGTTTGGCGCTCTCCAAAATGACACTTCTTCGAGTTGAGCACCAAACCCGCTTTGTCCAAGCAGTCTAGCACAAGATCGAGACGGGCGTTGTGCTCACTGAACGTGCGCCCGAAAATCACTACATCATCTAGATAGCACATGCATACTTCCCACTTCAAACCACGCAGGATGTTGTCCATGAAGCGCTCGAAAGTTGCAGGCGCATTACAGAGCCCGAACGGCATCACATTAAATTCAAAAAGTCCATCTGGTGTTACAAATGCCGTTTTCTCCTTGTCTGCCTCGTGCATAGGAATCTGCCAGTACCCCGACCTCAAGTCAACAGACGAAAAGTAAGACGCTGATGAGAGGCAGTCGATAGCATCATCAATACGCGGAAGAGGATATACGTCCTTTTTAGTGATGGCGTTGAGGCGGCGCCATGTACCATCTTTCTTTCTAACCAGGATCACTGGCGCTGCCCACGGACTACAGGATTCTTGGATTACATTCTTATTTAGCATTTCGTGGACTTGGTCATTGATCACCTTGCGCTCCGACGGTGAGACTCTGTATGGTTTCTGTCGCAGCGGTTGGGCAGATCCCGTATCGATGCGATGGTGTATACGAGAAGGAGGAAACAATGGTGGTCCCTCTTGCTGGAAGAAGTCAAACAGTAGGGCATGTTTTACCAGAATATTCGCCACTTCGTGACGCTGCTTAGTGCTGAGCGACTTGTTTACCATAGTCAGAAATGAGGAGTGCGCCGCAGGGCAGACATTAGCGAAATGGCGCTCATCCGCAGAATCAAGGGCCTCTGTAAGAATGGCGAGCGATAGCACGTGATCTTCATGGTAGGCGGCAAGTTTCAGACCCTGTGGTAGTATTGCAGGTTCACTCGAACAGTTTACGGCCCATAAGTTGGTGCGTCCCTGAACAACTGACAGCGTGCAATACGGTATCAGTACATTTCTCTTGATGCAACTCAGGTGAACGGGCTCCACGGTAGCGTCAAACGTTCCGTCGGTGGTGGGGAAACAGGAGACTGAAACACACGTTGCGGATAACGGAGGCACAACTGTATCTCGGGATACACAAAGCACACTTTCACGATACGGTGGGGCTTCCATAAACGCCGCAGCAAAGCTCGTACCTACACTGATTTCACCCGTTTTGCAGTCGACGGTGGCACCACACAGTTTCAAAAAATCAAGACCCAGGATTACGTCATGCGTAGAATGAGGTAGAACAGCGAACTCCGCGTTAAATATTTGACCACCCAAGGTAACGTCTACATTACACACGCCCACAGGATACAACAACTCCCCACTCACTCCGCGAAACGTATCGGCACGGTCCCAGCGAAACATCACCTTTCGTCCTAGGAGGCTTTTAAACGCAAGACTCATCACTGAAACGGTTGCTCCCGTGTCCACTAAGGCCATGGATGAAACCCCGTCAATTAATACAATCACCTTATTCTTAAACATACAAATGGTTGGAGGTATCTCTGTCGATATCGAAGATTGTCCAGCGACCTCACCTCCAACGGCCACGCTGGCTAGTTTTCCGGAGGTGGCGACGGGTATCGACGCCGCGGAGAGGGCGACCGGCTTACACGAGGAGCGGGTGGTGGTGTCAAGCTGCGATCGGATGCTGGATAACGGTTCCGTAGCGGCTCCGGGTGCTGGTGAGGCAAGCTTTCTAAATATGTGTGCGAGGGCGAATATGTTTCGCCCAGAGGAGCGCGGTACCGCCTAGACATCGTCGATCGGTCGAACCTCGGTGGTTGGCGGAGATTGCAGTACCTGGCAATGTGACCCAAGTCGCCACAGCTATAGCACACAGGTAAACGACGATCGATGAACTGCCCTTCGAAGCGCTCAGCCGTGGGGGGTCGTGCAGCAGAGCGGAGCGGCTGAGCCTGCTGCACAGGAGGAACGGTCGGTCTGCGTGCAAACCTGCTGGGGCGAGGGTGTTCTGCTGGTCGGTGTTCGGGCGTAAATGTGTCCTCACGTGGCCATGGAGCACCTCTGTGGTTGACGTCTGTGACACATACCGCCGGTTGCCAGGAAGCGCAGGGTGCGGCAGGCGCCATGTGTGGCGGGTAATAAGCGTCAGGTTGTCGTATGACGTCGCGCGCAAGTTCCCGGTGCCGCAGCAGTTCTTCACGCACGATCTGCCGTATAGTAGACGAAAGATCGGCAGACGGGCTCTCATCGACGCTGGCAATGGTTGTCACATTCGCCAGGCGTCCAAACTTTGGCACAATGCGACGTGTTTTCAACGTCTCAAACGTACGGCAATGACGCACGACATCTGAGACGGAATCAACGTGTTCCCGACTTATGAGGAAATTGTACACATCTTCTGCAATTCCTTTGAGGAGATGTCCGACTCGGTCTTCCTCGGACATCTGCGGATTTACGATTTTGCACAGCTTGAGGATTTCCTCTATGTATATAGTGCATGTTTCTCCAGGAGCTTGAGCTCTTTGAGCAAGTGTTCTCTCGGCGCGTTTCTGTTTGGCGTGGGTGTCGCCAAAACACTTCTTAATTTCCTCGACAAAGTGCTCCCACGTTGTTAGGGAGTCTTCGTGGTTTTCATACCACATCAGCGCTGTCTCACTCAGAAAGAGTGCAACATATTCAAGCTGAGTGACAGAATCCCAACGGTTGTAGCGGCTCACCCTTGCGTAGTGCATCAGCCACTCGTCGACGTCTTCGCCCACTTTTCCCGCGAACGAGCGTGGTTCCATGTAGTGCCGCAAAGGTCCAACTGGCGCTGACCTTTGAGAAGGTGAAACTATAGCTGGCATTTGTCCACCTCCGTCCTGAGCCATAGGGAAGGTCGTTGGCAAGAGACCGGCAAGACGACGGCTCCGGCGAAGTTCTAGATGTTGCGACTCCGTGGTACGTTCTGTCGTACCCAGCACCTCCACCACTCTGTTACGCCCACAAAAGTCGTTACTTTGAAGCCGGGTAGAGTTAGAAGCTATGGCCTTGGTCAACTGAGCGCCTGTCGAGATTCAGCCAGCCAGCCACACGTCGTCGTCCTCGTTCACTATTCTTCGGTGCCCCCGCATACTGTTTGTTGAGGCGTGAACCCACTATGCATCTAAGAGCGTCACAATATATATATATATATATACACAAGACGCCAGCAAACAAGTACACCAAGGACAACACCGTGGTAATTACTTGTAATGACTTGTCAATGGAAACTGAGGCTTGCAACGTTTAACACACGAACCCTCTCGAAGGAAGCTAGGCTATCAGGACTCTGAGGAACTGTCAGGCATTGTTTCGGATATCATTCGCCTTAGTTAGGTGAAAATAACAGGTGTCGCTTATACACTGCTCACAAAGGGCCACGTCCTCTAATATAGAGGACTACCAGATAAGAATCAGTTCGGAGAAAGATCCCTAATCCATAAAGACATAGCGGGTAACATGATTGACTTCCACAGCACTAATGGTAGGGCTGCAGTTGTCGTAATAAAGCTGGATAGGAGGTACAGAATAAAGGTAGTAACAAACCTAAGCTCCCTCCAGTCACATTGATGCAGAAACAGAACAGTTTTATGAAGATGTTGAATAAGCGATGCGAAAAGGGCAAACTCAGTAAACTGTAGTCATGGGCGTCTTCAATGCAAAAGTGGGGGAAAGGCGAGCTGGTGAACAAGCAATCGACGACTACGCCGTGTATTCTAGGAACACTCGAGGAGAGATGTTGGTAGAATTCGCGGAAAGGAATAAGTTACGCATAATGGACACCTTCTTCGGAAAGCCTTGGAACAAGAAGTGGACCTGGAAAAGCCCTAATGGTGAAACTAGAAATGAAATCCATTTCACACTTTCTGGCGTTTTCAACGTAGTGCAGGATGTGGAAGTTTTAGGTACGATTAAATGCAGTGATCATAGGTTAGTGAAGGCCAGGATTCCCCTCAATTTGAAGACAGAAAGAGTAAAATTGGTCAAGAAGAAACAAGCCAACCTGGATGTACCTGGACCAAATCAGGTTGGCAAGAAGTATGCATCCGTAGAACAGAAAGAGGAAGATGACATAGAGGCAATGAATGAAACCGCAACGAAGCTGGCTTCTCAAGCAGCAATTGAAGTGGGAGGTAAGGTACCAAATCAAGCAGTAGGTAAGCTCTCCCAAGTAACGAAGGACCTAATAAAAAACTACAAATAATGAAAGTATCCAACTCAAGCGATCAGATAGAATTCGCGGAACTGTCAACACTGATCAAGAAGGAAAAAGAGAGGGATATCTGAAATTATAACGTGAGAAAAACTGAAGAAGCAGTAAAAAATGGGCACAGCCTGAAATAAGTGAGAAGGAAACTTGGCATATGACACAACGAAAATGTATGCAATAAACATGAGCAAGGTAATGTCATGAGCAATTTTTAACATGTAGTAAAAGCAGCGGAGAAATTGTATACTGACCTGTACAGCACCTAAAGCAGCCACGACATCTCCATTCGAAGCAGTAATGAACAGCTGACAAAGGCTCCTTCTATAACCAGTGATGAAGTTAGAAGGACCTTGCAAAACAGGAAACGGGGAAAAGCGGCAGGAGAAGATAGACTACCAGTCGATGTAATCAAAGATGCAGAAGACTTAATGTTTGAAAAACTTGCGGTCCTTTATACGCACTGTCTATCGACTTCAAGGGTCCCAGAGAACTGTAAAAATGCCCACATTATACTAATCCACAAAAAGTGAAAAGTTAAAGAATTGAAAAATTATAGGCCCATTAGCTTACTTCCAGTATTATATAAGTTATTCACCAACATAATCTCCAATAGAATAAGGGCAACATTGGGCGTAAGTCAACCAAGGGAACAGGCCGGTTTCGGGAAAGGATACTCTACAATGGATGACATCCATGTCGTCAGTCAGGTAATCGAGAAAGCTGCAGAGTACAATGTCTCTCTATATGGCTTTCATAGATTACGAAAATGCATTTGATTCGGTAGACATACCAGCAGTCATAGAGACATTACGTAATCAAGGAGTACAGGACGCTTACCTAAATATCTTGGAAAGTATCTAAAGAGATTCCACAGCCACCTTAATTATCTACAAGTAGGAAGATACGTATAAAGAAAGGGGTCAGACAAGAAGACACAATCTCTCCAACGCTGTTCACTATGTACTTGGAAGAAGTATTGAAGCTATTAAAATGGAAAGGCTTAGCAGTAAGGATCAATGCCAGTATCTCAGCAACCTTCGATTTGCAGAGGATATTGCCCTGTTCAGCAACACTGGGCACGAGTTGCAACAAATAATTGAGCACCTTACCAGAGACAGTATTAGAGTGGAGTTGAAGATTAATATGCAGAAGACAAAGATAATGATCAATAGCCAGGCAAGGGAACAAGAGTTGAGGATCGCCAGTCAGCCTCTAGAGTCTGTGATGGAGCACGTTTACCTAGTAAACGCACTTACCTAGGAGAAGGATACTTACAGAAGAAAAAAAATGGGTTAGAGTGCGTTCGGCAGACATTGTCAGGTCTTGACTGGAAGCTTACCATTAGCGTTAAAAAGAAAGGTGTACAATCAATGCATTCTACCGGTGCTGACATATGGGGCAGAAATTTGGAGACTGCCACAGAAGCTCGAAAGCAAGTTAAGGATCGCGCAAAGGGCGATGGAACGAAGAATGCTAGGCGTAACTTTAAGAGGCAGGAAGAGGGCGGTGTGGGTCACAGAGCAAACAGGGATATCCGATATTCTAAGTGACATTAAGAGAAAGAATTGGAGGTGGGCAAGTCATGTAATGCGTAGGTTAGATAAGCTACGCATCTGGTGTATGCTATATTTGATAAAACGGTACCGTATAGAAATGTTTGCCGGCTTTTACAGCTTTTTAATAATCCCATAGAAGCATTTACCGGCACGTCGGTCAACGCTTCTGTATGTTTTCTCACATAGTCAAACTAAACTACGACGCTATTATGTCTGTAGGTTGTGTGTAAGTCGAAATTTACGTATTTTGTTACACATCTTTGAGAAATTGAATTACTTCAGTAACGCCTAAGCGCCACGCGGAGGGCCTGCGCGGATCGGGATGCGTGGTTGGGTATGATTTTTCTCATACGGACAACGTCGCCGTGACGGACGCCGGATTCTTTGGGACACGGGGCCTTTAACGCTTTCGCATTAAGAAGTTTTTCTTCGTCAATTAGTTTTCTGCTACTCGGCTTATTAGCAGCAGAAAATTATGTCCGTCTCGCAGAAGAACTTACCTTCAGTGGAAGCCACGTTCGCTACGCTCAGAGACCTTCTATAGGAGGATCTCTATGACGTGGAAAAAACACATCATGTGTGCATGTGTTTGTATTTAGCAATTAGAAATGCTTCTGGTGGCACTATTCTTATATGAAACCCGCAATCGGTTAGACATTGTAGCATTAACGGATGTTGTTGCTAATGACAACGTGTGTGACAATGTGATCTAGCAAATAAGCGCTTGTGTTGCGAATGTCGAGGACCACTCGGCATCTCCGTGACATGGCTAGCAATGCGAGATAAAAGATCGCGAAAACTCTTCTTTGGCAGTGGACACATACATTCGCGTTACCCTGCTGGCAGGGTTCAGAGAGAATGGGGCATCTGTTTGTGAAAGGTGTTAAGTTAGGATTTCCAACTCTAGAGTGGACCGTGTCGGTATGGGGGAGGGGGAGGACCGGCTAATGCACCGACGTTGTCAGGGCCACGAGCCGCCAGTCGGCACTCGCACCAAAGCTGAGCTATGCTTCTTATTAATCCTATGGTCACTACCTACAACAACAAAGATGCAATATAGCCGGTGGACCATTAGGGATACGAATGGGTGCCAGGAGAAGAGAACTGCAGTCGACGACTACAGCAGACTAAGTGGGTGATCAAATTAAGAAATTCGCAGCCGCTAGCTGGAATTGGTTGGCGCAGGACAGGGGTAATTGGCGATTGCAGGGATAGGTTCCCAAACAGTGGCATAAAATAGAATGATGATGATGATGATGATGATAATGATGATGTTGAAGAAGACTTGTTGAATTAAAGACGTGATGAAGTAATGTCAATGCAAGTGTATTTGTTCAAAACATTGAGAACCCCACCTCGGATATTAACACCGGGTGCGCTAATCAGCATTAGCCTGACATTGGCCGTAATTTATCCGTTCTAAAAGGGTGATGTTTTCTTATACGCAAATCTCGTTGTGTTCGCTACTTCCAAATTATACATAAACAGGGCGAAATGAACACGTAGCCTATATATGGCGTGACTGATAAGCTGGAACAACCTTTCAAGTGCAAGTAGTTCTCCAACGAATTACTGAAGAATCATTTACTATACTACTTGTGACATTTCCCCTTTCTTTTTGCACTAATGCAGGTTGCATGAGCTGAAGGAAACGTGAACAAGTCGATCCTATTCCCTTTAAATAGGAATGCGGTCTTCGCATTCATTCATTCATTCATTGTGCAAAATTTGGTTTTGCTATGAACATGATGAATACAACTGAAATGTAACTGCTTGTTTGGGAAGCGCATTATGGTGCGAACTGCTCAATTTTTTTGTCGAAGCGGAGTCGAGGAGAGTTCGAGCTGCGTCATGTGGTCTGGTTGTGCTGAGCAGCGCCATGAGGTGTTGCGGCTTCAGGAGCAGCCGCTGATCTGTCACATGAGATGAGATTTCGCTATCGCCATGCTTTCCCGCATTTTGGCGAAACGCACACATACAGACAAACGAGCTTATTACAGTGCAGCACACCTGAGCATTCATGTTTTTTTGTCCCGATGCTAAGCCTATCCACGTTACTCGTCACTCTGATACTGGTGGGAAGACTTTGCGCAGTGTGCCAGGAACAGAAGATGCGCTTCAAATGCCGCGCTGGGAGAAGCTAGAGTAATGCAGGTTGCGAATTTCGCAGTTCTTGGATAGTTATATTACCCGATACGATCAGGGCTCATCATCACAGAACAGAAAGAACACGTTGTTCATCGGGTCATGTCTGATTATCGAGAAACTAAGCAAGTCGAGCAGCTGTCCCATTTGCGGGATAATGTAGGAGAAAAATGATTGAACAACTTTAGAGGCGAACGTCTTCAGTAAATTGTGCACTCACGAAACTTGAACGTCACCGTAGACGAGGTGAACGCATAGTGGTTTGTTCTTGACGAACCAGCCAAGTGTAGCTTACCAAATCGGCGTATTAAACTGAATGCACTGCTACACACTCTTAAATGCGTCCTGTGCTCACATTTTGTGTACTAACGAGTCGTCGTGGTAAGAGGAAGGTACTTGAAATGCATAGAGGCGCAGAACAAGCGAGCAAGCGTGCGTTCGAGTTTTCGTTGGCCATAATCGTGCTGACCGAACGTGAACATACATTCGATAGCATCATTCCTCGTCATAACTGCCACGCTGTGCACTTTGAAACGGATCTGTAATAAAAATGGAGAGGACGAAATGACGACAATGACAGCACAAGCGCGGAATTGGCACGATGGAATGACGACAGCACGATTACGATCGCGACGGCATCGCAGCGAAGGTAGAACAACGAATGAGTACCGATGACTGTACGGCGGTGATGCAGTGACAACGCTGAACTTATACGGCATAAGAACAATCGGATGACAACGAGTATATGATGGCAATGGCGTGACGATGACTGTACCACAATACTTGTTTGACGACGGCGGCATGACGAAAGTCGGATGAGAAAGCTGGAATGACGGCGATTCAGTGACTGCAATGGCATCACGACCACGAGTAAATACCTAGCGGCCAAAACTTATTAGTCAATTTGGGCAACTGGGCCGGAACAGAAGACGTGACAACGACGTCATGACGAGAATAAGATATCCTGAAGCTGGAATGAAGACAGACGGACAGACAGACGGACAGACGGACAGACGGACAGACAGACAGACAGACGGACAGACGGACAGACAGACGGACAGACAGACAGACGGACAGACAGACAGACAGACAGACAGACAGACAGACATACAGACAGACAGACGGACAGACAGACGGACAGACAGACAGACAGACAGACAGACAGACAGACAGACAGACAGACGGACGGACGGATGGATGGACGGACGGATGGACGGACGGACGGACGGACGGACGGACGGACGGACGGACGGACGGACGGACGGACGGACAGACAGAAAACGGCTGAAGTTGCGAAACTTGTATTCGCAATAATAAACAACAATCCCAACTTTGTACACCGATTCTGGCTCACCGGCATCTGTAAAGTACACAGAGCTGTAAAAGGAATTTGCTAGTTATATTTACCGCATTCCTCGATTCCATTATTTGCTTTCATTTACTCCTCAGCTTGTGCCAATCGCTTTTCTTCGCATTGTCCAGAAGTGGCATGTTCGCACTATGTACGATTGCTGCATAAATCATCAAGATATATGTAGGCTCACTGATATCTCTACAGCACACCAATCTGTGACACCGATCTGTGAGCGGCGGTGACATAAATGGTCATTGCGAGGGCAATCATGATAGGGTATCCTTTGTTGTATCGCTCTTCGTTCAGCATTTGAACGGAAAGTATCTGCATAAGAATAATTCTAAGAAAAACGAAAACCAGTGCAATTAATTCGCACTGTTTGTTACAAGACAATCAGAACTGGTCCTTCGCTTCGCCATCTCATCACGGGTTGTCGAAGCTATTAAGATACGACGCTAACTTTTTTAGAACTCTCAGCCTGAAGTTGAACTGTTTTCTGTGCTTTATTGTGGCCGTATCAAAGAAAACCACTACTGCTCAGCAGGCAAGGAGTGAGAAAGGTGATCGGATTCATTTGACAGAAACGGTGTTAAAGAGTAAATTTAGAGACGACATTTTTAGATTCTATATTAAGTCATACTCTCCCTTCAGCCCAAACTGAGCAGCATGCGAAGTGCAGTGTAAGTTCATGTGAATACTATATTTATTGACACAGATTCTACCTAGTAGCCTGCGGGAGTGTTTCGTTGTCTTACCTTTATTTCTACAACCTCTTTGCTCACTCGGAATAATCTGTGAGCACTTCAGTATGAGAATAGAGCTGGCCACAATATTTTAATACATGCAGAGCTTTCAGAGAAGCTCGAATTTCATTGGCATTCACATGTTAGAGACGAAAGCGGTCGGTTTGCATTCCGCTTCACTGTTAGTGAGACCTAAGGACTTGCCACTTTTTGTGACAGCTAATATATGCAGCAAAATAAGAAAAGTACTAAATAGGAAGCTATAAGGAACTGAGCGATCAGGCCTTGGTGACTGCGAGCAGCATTTCACGCTCCTTGTTAGCAAAAAAAAAAAATAAAAGTAATCATAGCGCGTTTACTTGCTTCCTCATCCCCTACTGTGGTAACAGGTCATGCACTGCGCAGCTAAATGAGTTGGACCATCGCTTTAATTTACCACTTTCAATTTTTTATGCAGGACTGCTCTCTTGAATTCGACAGCCTAGTTTTGCGTAAGACGTGTTACATTCCTCGCCGACCATTTTGCCAAACACTTTTCTTTTAAATGTGTAGATTTCTTCTGCTAAAGAAGGAAGACCACGTCTCGCTTCCATGACTTGAACGTGGCAGGTTTTCACTCAAATAGAACAAGCAGGAAAAACTCAGCAGCACAACGAAGCAATAGGTTTATGTTAATAGATGCGACGCTTGGAGCGTGAGTATATAATATCCACAATCATGGCTGTGAAGTACAGCAGAACAGTTTCAGAGCTAATTACCTCCTTACCTATTAAGATAAATGCATAAATTGTGAGGTAAAAAACAGAGTGATCAAGTCCCCGGTGTACACCACTGATAAGAAATAACGTATTTCGCCGCCGAGTAAAATTTCATTGTTTACGAAATATATAGCGTTACTCCTTCTGCCATGATGCGTGTGATTATTTTCAGCCTGAAACACAAGGGCAAGAGTGCTAAAGCGTACATGTGAAAATGACATGGTAACAGGGCGTCTCCTTAATAAATACCGGCCTGCACTATCGCTGAACTTGCATTGAAAAATGCGTGAAAGGAAGCGGCTGTCTTTATAAGTTGTGCTTGGAACTTAAGCGTGCAGTCTGTAGTCGATTGTTCTGCAGATGCCGCGATTGTTGCGATCGCGGCATATCGTTTTAGTATTCACAGAAGTTGCAAGACACGTACGCGACTCGACGTGAGCTCCGCTAATCTTTTTCCCTAAAGGTTCGTTTTATAACGGAAATTTGAGAGTGGCATGACGGCAGTCTGATGACAATAGCAATCCATGAAATTTCAGCACTGTTCTTTTTGTCCACTGTCACCCTTAAAGGTGTCCGAAGGTAGCATCCTGTTCAGGAATCTTCAGAACAATTTCTGCAAATTATACAAAATATTGAATGTAAATATACCGTATAGCTTACGCTGTGCCGTTTAAAAATAATTCATTGTCTCCTAAGGATCACGCTTGCGTACTACGAATAACCTAATTCTGTATGCACTAACTTCATTGGCGTGAGCCACAAGCCGCCATGGTCCAGCGACGCTACTGAGCACGTGGACGCGGGTTCGATACCAGATCCGGATGGTCTCATTTCACTCGGGACGTCGAGGCGTTATACGCCGTAATCTGATTTGTTCTTCTACTCAGCGTATTATTATTACGTAACCATCAATTTACACGGGCGCAAGCCTGGCCTTCCCGATTTCAATGTGCAATCGCTGTCGTCCTGGGCACAAAGAGTGATCAAGCACGTTTGGGAGGATAAAGCTTTAATTCGCATTTCAAAATAAAAGCAGACATTTCGGCATGAAAATGATAGTCTTTATGGTCACTTTTAAACTACAGCCATAGTTTAATAAGTGGGCCCAATATATAGAGTTCACGTTTTCGGGGACAGTGAAAAAAGGCATACATGGCCAGTCTGAAATAATAAGTGACTCTTTTATTCACGAGGGTTTACCGTTATCTTTTCGACTGCGTACAACATCAAAGTGTGAGTTGCATTTAAATAAAGAGAGAAAACATATTGATACTTGTTGCATTTATTGGCGCGACCTTGCAACGGTTCGGAAAGCGAACCACTCGCTTTCATTGTACGGCACGTTATGGTGAAAATTTCCGCTTTCTTTTATTCTTAGGTTTTAGGCTGCTTTTTCTACTCATTATCTGCGAATTTCTACACGCTATCGTCGGTCCCAAACATTCAATCTAACTAAAGTAATAAAAACGTCTTGCACTAAAATAAAGGGGCCCGGGTGGCTATTTTCGGCCTTTTATGGTAATAGGAAAATACCTGTCGGCTTTCAAACAGTGAGAACTAGACGGTGCAGTTTGTTTTATATAACAACACAAATGTCCTCACAACAGCAAGGCGGAAAACTAGTAACCTTTTTCATGGTCCAAGACCACTCAATATTTACTCTGCATCCAGAATAATTGTTGTCTGCCTTCATTCACGTGCTTTAGCAATTGTGTTTGTTTTTTTTACTGTTTTCAAAGATTTATTTTTAAGACTTTCATGCCAAGTGAGCAGAAGCAAGCTCAGGAACACACTTATCCCGAAAAAGAACAGTTACAGCCAACGTTTAGAACATAGTTACACCTTTCCTGTCACGCTCTTTGAACATTCCTGATTCCACCTCACCGCCTTACTTAATTAACCTGCCAGCTACTTCCTAATTTCTCCTCGCCAATGTCTGACCTGTGAACAGCGCAAAGTTTGCCATGGAATGGTCTTTTTTTCCATTAATCCCCAAGTCATTCTTTTTACTTAAGCTGTCTACAGAGCACTTGACCCCTTGCGCGGCACTCTAGAGACCCAGCAATCTAATTGCTCCGAACTAGACACCTCCAAACAAACGAAGTTAACGTTTTTTTCTTTTCATCCATCCACATAGGGACATACAAAAAAATGCAGCGGTACTTTATTACAGCTGGGTTAGCAGTGTTTAAATATATACGAGGTCATTCGTTTTATCTAGAACTTAAAGAAACACACATCTTGGTCCGGGGCGTTTGTGCAGATGGTCTACGTCGCTAGTCGAAGGTTAGCAACAAGAACATCTTCAACGACAATTTTGCTAATTAACTAAAATATGGACAAGTCTACTTGTTCATCGTTATGGGGTGACCGTGTTTCACTGTCCAACAAATGTTATCGCTCAGCGCAGGACGCACCTCTGTATATCGGAAGTTTCTCGAATGTTATCGATAGGTCTATACGCTATTTGTTGTTACAGAACTTTGTGTAAACTGATTACACGTATGCGCGACGCGAATGGTGCAGTACTTTCTATAAGACTCGCGGGTACCAGCGATTTCTCTGTAACCTTAGATGCCACATAAGAGCCGACGTGCTTGACTCGCAGATAAAATTTCGACGATCGCCGACTGTCTTCGCTGCTATCGTTGTTCTTTGACTGTAGCCTGACTTTGTGAGCAAAAGTGCGCCCAATAAAAATAAGTTTCGTCATTCACAGTATTGCTACTGTGTTCTTTTCAGTCACTACTACGTGGCATCTGAATACTCCGCACCTCCACCGTATGCCAAAACCATAGCACCGTTGCGTCTGATTGAGCCCCTGGCTACTGAAGTTGTCGGTGGCGATGACATCGATCCCGCAACCCAACCACCGCCATCTTCATCAGAAACAGCTTCACCCTCGGCGTTGACAGTAGCGTCAGAGTATCGTCAAGCTTGGATGCTTCTGGCGCAAAAATGGCGGTCCACACGAGAAATAAAGCATACCCAGACATCAACCTCTTGTTCGGACGGCGTCTCTAATCGCCGCGGCCGTTACAGTGACCGAAAAAGCCTCGTCCTTCTTTGTGAGGGTCGGAATGTGCCTCGTGAAGTTTGTAGTGCATGTTCTTAAAGTCGTTCCCTGGGCGCCGACTTGAACAACATGCCCAGGTACGCTTAGTGACACATTTATAACCTAATATGGCTGACACACTGACTAACATTTCACTAAATCCACCGGGATTCCAAAGTCCTATATAACAGTCCGGAATTATCAATTATCCGTGTTTTCGCGATGGATGGATGGGGAAACTTTATTGAGGTTCGCTAGGTCGGGCTAGCTACCCAGCCCGAAACGGGTCACTCCAACGTTGGGACCGAAAGGTCTAGCCTTTCGGCAGCTTTGCCGGCCCGTTGGACTGACCGTAGCTGTTCTTGCAATGTGAGACTGCGTGGAGCTGCCTCCCACCGCTTTTCAGTGTTGTCTTAGTCACTGCGTAACACGGAGCAACGCCAGAGCATATGACTAAGATCTATGCGATAGACAATGTTTTATGCTTCATCCAGTTTCCGGGGGCTGCGTATTTATCTATGTAATCTCTGATTGTACGTTTGCACGTAATCTTTTTCCTGCCCACCTGGGTCCCTGGGTAGTCAATGGTCAAGTGGTTAGCGCATCGGGCTCCTCTGCTGAGGTAGAAGGGTTCTAAACCAATCGTCTGACCACCTTAGATCCCTGAAAAAATCACTGTGATGTCAATGCATACATACATGCCCTCTTCAACAAAGTTCTACACGCCGACATTGGTCACTGTAGATACCGGACTCGGAAGGTAACGCTGTTCCAAGAAACTCTTTCACGTCGACCTGGAGTACTGGGTATGTGCCACTTGGTCTCTGCTGTTATAAAATGAACTTTTATGGCAACTTCGGTCAATGCGTATGTGTTAGTAGGTGCGTGTCGCTCTTCAATTAACGCTTTTGATGGCAATTTCAGTGACTATATATGTGCTTACTATTTGTGAATTTAACTGCGCTAGGGACGGGGCACCGAAGTCGGAGAAGGCAGGACGAACGCAGACTAAGAACTGGTTCATTGAAAACACACGATGCTGCCTCTTGAAACCACGCGCGCAGCAATCCGAAATAGGACCCATACAATATTGCTAGCTCTAACAGCCTAGCGGAACTACTTAAACATGACCTGCCAGGTGCGAACTCGGGCTTCTCGGTTGACATCGAGGAGCTATTTTACTCGATTCGCCAAGGTTATCTGTTCCAGGTGGTTCGCGACTGCATTGAACGTTAGGGAGTGGTATCGTTTCAAAACGCGAGAGCTGTATGCGTAGGCGGATTTCTAGAGTTGTTTGAAGTGTACCTTACCTCAACTATCGTGAGGTTTCACCATAACCTTTATGTACGAAAAATAGGTATAGTTATTCGATCAAGTGTTGCAGCGGTACTCACTGAGATCTTTTTAGCCGAATTAGGTTGGTTGTTGTCACGGGTACTTACTAACGACCGCATAGTTCGTGTCTTTAAATACGTGCACCCCTTTTTTAATTCTCCGAAATACTAAATCTGACGATGACCTTGACGAGGTATTGAAGTACATTCTTCAGCCCTTGAAATCCACAGCAATCAAGGTTGACATTAGCTTAGAATTGCCCGAGAATACTTCTTTGGGATTTTTAGACCTAAGGCTGTCCTTTGATATAAGGACCACCTGTGTTGGTCGTACTCGAATCGTTCAAATAAGGCACTTCTGCAGTTCGGTTTATGTCACCCAAATCTGGTCAAGAGGGTTATTGCGGTGCCATGCTTGAGGCCATCTCTTGCCAAGTCATGTTACCATAAGGTACAAGCTAGTTTTTCCTCCCAGGGGAAACGTCTCCGTAATGCAGGTTTTCCGCAGGCCCCACTCCAGGCAATAGCTGAGTCGCTGTTTAAGGCCATATGCCATCATACCACCGACAACGGGCTTGAGTTGGGAGAAAAGAGAGAGAGGCAAAAGTCTCAAGTAACACCATTTGTACATAAAATTTCGCATGGGATGGAGAGGGTGGCCAGAAAATTCGGTGTTGATGTGATTTTTTTTAGCACACCGCAAGTTGTCCTGTTTATGCGCCCTTTCTAACGTAGAAAAACCCAAGAGTGTTGGATGTGGTATAAAACACGGGCGCACGTATGTACCATGTACAACAGAGGTGTTGTACGAGTTTCCGCAGACCTGTGGAGTATTCTATGTGGAGCAAACCGGAAGATGTATTACCAAAGGTTTAATAGAGCACTCTTAACTCATTAAATTATGGGAGCGGGGAGCAGCTGCCAGTTCATTGTTGGTCGTGTGTGAAGAAGTGCAAACCGATTTTTCACAAAGCGAAGGTGGTAAGGCGAGCAAAGGGAACGTGAAATCTTGGAAGCTTCCTTGATAGCAAGACATGACCCAGGTAGGTGCGTCAGCGAACCGTCACTCTATCTTTTTATGATAGACCTTGATTTTTGGTGTAGATAGAGGCTTGGCGAGGGAGTGTTCCATGGCCATGCGTGTATGATCTGGCTTGGGTATGTGCATGGTTCGACGATGCAGCATTGTGTGATTTGAATAAACCAGTTGTTAGTCCGCGTTCGCCCTGTCTTCTACCTCGGCGCCTCGCTTCTAGTGCAGTTTATGATCGCAAAAAAATATGTTTTATCTACTAGCCTCTGAACACACCCTCCTTAGGCGTGTGCTACTGGGAACGTGCCTCTCTACAATGACGAGGCAGATGCCTTAAATTTGTTCGGTGCTCAGGAAATTCTTAACCACGTCACAGTGGTGCCTGAAGTACAGTAACTGGACACGATAGCTGGCTGCGCCACAACTTCACCGGGTATGTGGCACTTTCCAAAAATAAACACCTTTGACGCCAACACTTTAGCCAGCGGCGCCAATGGTGCAATAGCTCGCTACGTTTTGTTCTCCAACCAATCTTTCGCCAGCTTGGATCAGCGAGTATGTGCAACTGAGTGTACGAGGAAAGAGGTCTAGGCGTTTGCAGGTACCGTGCTTCTAGCCCCAGAGGAAACACGGGGACTTCTCGACAGTCCCACAAGATAATATAACCGAAATAGCGAAACATAGAACCGAAAAGGCAATGCCATTTTTTACTACCTTTGAATGTGAGGAGTGAAAATTTAAATTTGTTTTTATGACCTTGGACAGATAAGCATGTGTCCTGGATGTATTGCTCAAGGTCAGAAAAACCAATTTCAAATTTTCACACCACAAAGTCGAAGGTGGTAAAAAATGACATTAAGTTTCCCATTCTATTTTCCGCACTTGTGAAATCGTGTTTTCACCAGGCTTCTTACAGTTTCTGAAAACAACTGGAGCATTTGAAAGCAGCAGGTTTTCGAGAGGATGCTGTGCGCATGACCGTGCAGAAGCTTGCTAAGCGTTGTAAAATTAGGAGCACCCACAAGAATGAACAATTCGGAGCCTGCCGACACAAATAAAAAACTAGTTGTAGTTCCATATGTACATAAGCTATCACACAGCCTCAGAAATGTAGCAGGCAGGTTTGATGTAAAGGTTGTTTTTTCTGCCCCTGACAAGATGATCAAAATTTGTCGTAAGATTGATAGGAAGTTCGCCCAGGCTTCCACCGCTCATGCTGATAAAGGCTGCACTGTTGAGCATACGTCCTCGCTTGTGCACTGTACAATGGGAGTTGTTTACCATTTCTGGTAAACAACTGCTTTCTGGTTTCTTCTGGCTTCTGGAATGGCAGTTGTCTTCCATATACCTGCGATCACGTTTATATCGGCCAAGGAGGTCGTTACCTCAACATTAGATTGTCTGAGCGTAGGCGCTCGCTAATGGGTAATGCCTACTCGCATGTCGCGCGGCATTGCTCCGAAGATGGGTGCACTCCAATCTATGAAAACACCACAATACTTTCCACGCATAGAAATCGTACTACGAAGGAGATTATTGAGGCCTACTACATCAGGAACGAAAGGGTAGCGTTGTGTAAGCATGCCATCGTTAGATTTGTATGATAGTGAATTTGAATTTTAAGCCGCCTCATAGTGTAGCATTAGATTATACGATTTTGCATTTTTGCCTGCGCACTTATAATGACGCCATCTATGGGAGAGCACGTGGCTATGGCTTGCGTACATAGGTTTGTGTATGCCTTTGAATAAAGTTAGTTGTGAGGTCAGTATTGTCCCGTGTGTCGTGCCTTCTGTCTTTGTCATATTGCACTGCCCCTTCAAGATGTCCAACCTGTACCAACTCGCCCAAATGTCGATCCTTCTACAGGACGTTGGTGTGTCTATACGTGGCGAACGGACGCGTCTTCTAGCAGGTTGTATCTTGCCTACGTACCAAGCACTTTGGTTCCACAGGTCTCGCAATATGATGTGATGAGTTTTCCTTCGTCTTCTCTTTATATTTCCGATTATAGACTAGTCTTGCTTGAAGTTTGCTTCCCTTCGTCTTCATCAGTAAAGCCTACCCACCTCGACATCCGCCTTTTACATGAGGCGCGTTTAAGGTTTAGTTTGTCAAGAATCTTGCACGCCGCACTTTCTGGATCTGACCCAGTTTGGATCTGACCGGATATGAAGTTGAATGTGATGACTTATTTTAGTGCCACATTGCAAAACTGTATTCGTTCACTCAAGTAACTTACACTACTATGCTGGATATACCTAGCGTAAAACACACAAATTTGAGTGATTGTTGTGTTTTTTTGCCAATTTTGGCAGACAGCCCCAGTGAGTCACAAAATGAAGTGGTGATTTAGCGGTAAATGGAAGAGAAATCGTTAGCATAACGTCGCAACTCTACATATGGTGTTTCAAATCCATGATTTGAACCAGGTTCACCACATTATAAGATATTGCTCAGCAGGTCACTTGACACAAGTCCTGACTTGTCGTGGAGCGATGTCTCTCTCTTTCTCACTCTCATGCACGCACGCACTCACATACAGACACACACACGCGCGCGCACACACACACATTTATGCTTGTACCACATGACTCGCTTCGAACACCTCACAAATATAGGCCCTTTTTTCCCACTTTATCACTCCTTCTGGTAAAGTATAAAAAAAGTTGTCAGCTTTACCGATACGATGGATACGATGGAGTAAAATTTGAAGCAGCTCGGAGAAGGCGAAGACAACAATTGAAAACACACCACAGGACGAGTTGTGTTTGAACAAACTTGCCCAATGAACTAACTCGCCCAAATCAACTTGTTGCTACGATAGTATGGTTTAGCGTTGCTCTGAAGGTGTCTCGTGAGGCTGGCGTGATGAGCTTGCGAGTAGCGTTGCAGGGGTCGCCCTTCGATGGCGCACGCGATTGGATTAAAAGAAAACATACAGACGCTGCTCGGCGCCGTCGGTGCTCTGCGCGGTGCAGTTTCACTTTGGTGGAGTTTGAAGGGTAAATTTACAGAACGATGAGTTTTTGTGGTTTGTACCTGGAATAGTAGAGCTGTCGCTCTAAATCCTTCATGTGACTTAATGCAACCTTTTCAGTCTAAATCTCCAGCTCACTCACATTCTCGAAAGCGAGGGCATACCTTGAAAATTTCATTCTTATGAATTTTAATAGGTATATAGGAGGCAATTCTAGACGGGATTGCAAACCACCCAGAGATACGTAAAACTTAGCATGTCATATTTTTACATTATTTTCAAATCAGTAATCATGAAATCAATGCGCGGAACATCCCAAATAACGAGATATTTCTAATTTAAGCAGTTTCCTACTTGAATTCTAGAATATTACGTGCCCAAACAGCGATTTCATTATGAGGCAATCCTTAGAAGGGGACTCCGGAGTAATTTTGACCACCAGGGGCTTCTCAACGTGCTCGCTATGCGCGGGACACAAGCGTTTTTTGCACTTCGCCCACCGCCGCCTCCATAAGCAGTTTGCCACTTTACCGGGAATGTGGGCTATAACGGAAAATCTCAGGTTTTAAGATTTAAATTTGTGTAATCCTGAAACGCACTACCAGATTTCTTATTAAATTTTAGTTATCGTGATGAAACGTTTATTTCGTAATAGCTATCGAAGTACATTCAGGGCAGAGGAGGGAAAAAGGAGGAAGCTTACACCTGATGCCTTCCCACTGGTCCACCTAAGAAACGGCGCCTCCTATTACTATCGTCCAGGCTGCTCGACACAAAACTCGGCTTTCAGTGCGGGGACAGCCGCTGCACCAATTCTGAGGAGGGTTACTGCATGTAAAACTACCGACCGTATGCGCACACGCAGAACTCGCACTCACACGCGAGCACAGATACACGTACTCCATAACACGCAGGCACACAAGCGTGCACGCACTCACTTATAACCACGAACAAGCGCACTCATACATGTACGCATACACACACACACCCTCATGCAAACACGCACGCGCAGGCACGCAAACACACATGCATAGCGCTCACAAAACACGTACGCACGTACGCACAGAGAGAGAGAGAGAGAGAAAGAAAGAGAGGTAGCACAAAGGATGCTGAAGAAAGGTATCCGGAAAGCAGCAACAGTAGTGTGCGGCAGCGCCAGGCAGTGTCAATATCGTGCCGGTGCTTAAGTTTAAACGACCGTGTGATAAGCCGCGCTGAACTCAAAAGAGTAACATATTTTTTTTTCAAAAGAGTAACATATGAAAGTTCAAGCGCTCAGAAACAATGCCGAAGTATGCAGGCGCTCCACGCCCAACGTACGTGCACCACTTTTGATAGAAACGTTAGTCACACGGGAGGCGATCGAGGAAGCCATTTTGCCGTACTACGAGCCAACTGCTTTAGCGCTTACGTTAGTGAATTATGGAATCGGATCATAGTGAGATACTTCTACAACCAACAAAAACAGGTAATCTAATAGAGAGACACACAATATACGGGCAGTTGCCTGGAACATCTCATGGTGACAATACTACTGATCTCCGATAAGGGGCATATTGCATCTGCTCGTATCAGCCTCCGCGGATCCATCTCCCAGCGCGTATTAACGCCTTGCGTTGAGGTGGGGAATGGTTAGTAGACAACATACGAGTCACATCTTTGTTTACACCTCGCACAAAACCAATCACACAAAAAAAGAGACAATGCATCTTTTGAAGCAAGAACCATAGAGCAGTAAATGAGGTGAGGAAGCAGCTTCTGCCTTCCCACCCTGTTGTCTAGGCAACGGTACCTCGTATTAGTGTCACTTCCGGTCGCTTTTCATTCGGGAGGGAGCACGCGTGTAAATCGGGCTGCGCCGAACTGCGCTACCCGCTTATTCTCACAGGTTTGTTTCTCGCGGGGCCGCCTGCTTGCTGCCACTTCGCTGTGGTCTCTATAGCTCTAGCGTTGAAGAGAGAGTTGCGAATGTGTTTGCTGCCGAGCCTTCCTTCCTTCTTTTTTTTTTTTTTTTGGGGGGGGGGGGGGGGAGGCGTTGTCTTTGCCGTAATAATGTAGCTACAGCGCACAACTCGTGACCGTGAGCAAGACGATCGGTGCGATCAAATTACCGGCTGCGTCTGAATGAGGCGACCATGCGATTTCGCCGCGTGGAGTTTCAACGGGATCGTGGCTCAATAAGGGCGCTGACATATTGGTCTTGCGGCGGTGATGCCCTAGCATTCACGTCACTCATGCGCATCTGCCAAAGAAGTGACAGGCAGGCTCATCCGAAGTAGTACACATTTCGGCTTCCATAATTCTGTAGTCCTAAATTCATTACGCTGCAGCAATAAGTGGCATCAGTTCTTTGCATTCATAGAACCATTTATGAACTATTTCGATGATGAGCTTCAAGTTGCTAATTAACAGCAGTAGTCAGACTTCGTTGGTTGACAATTAGCCTAATTTGTATGTTTGCGTGCCCCATTACTACGTCGGATCGTTTAAACAAACACCTTAACGTGGTTATGCAATCTCAAGGCAGTCGCCTAATTATAGCGTCTTCAAAAATTTTAGGGATTTTTGGAGCTATTTTCTGAAATAAACGTTACCGCCCCTAAGTACCTTTACATTAGAATGACGGCTTGTCCTTCCGATTTCTAATTAGTCCTACCTATGTTACCTAACACCATCTTTTGCCTGCAAATTTCCTAATCTGCAAATTTCCTGAAATTTCAGCATCCTTCTGTCGTCAATTTAACACCCTTCGTTGAACAAATTCACCTCCTATATGTAGTATATTCTCTTATGATAGAGTGTTTTTAGTGAAGTGGTCGCTAAAAGGTTGTATCCATGGGTGTAGATGCGAGAACCACCCTTTTTAGCACCTTTAAAGGTATGAAAAGGTTTAGCGTGCGCACAATGCACCTATTTTAGTTACTCGACAAAGGCACGAGGCTATTTCTCTTGCTATGGAGTTTGTTATAACAATAAAATTTGTCAGTCATCTGCCTAACACTATGTTCAGTGGAAAAGAAAGCGGCTGTAATATTGCTATGAGCGAGCATTGTAGGCCGTTAAATGCCTATTGCTTCAACACATTCCTTTACCTTATGTAATTTTAATTCAGCCATGTAATGTATAAATTCCTTTTCTGAAAATACCGGCGCTGCAATAGTTAAAAATATGTACAATTTAAGCTGAATAATCATTTATCAATAACAAATAAAAGCTGATTCAGGTATAAAGCAGTTCAAATAGCCTATAATTTACGCAAGGCTGCTTTACTTGCTGGTAGAGCTGAAACGTTATCTCAGCTAGCATCAGGAGATATACACACGAGTGTTAGACTCACGTCCCTTTGAAACAATGTTTTGTTACTAGACGGAGGGAATAAATCATTCAGCGAGAGCGCTCAGTCACATGCGATTGATCTACGGCAATCTCCACGCCACCCAAGAGAGACAATGCAAATGAATTCCGACACTATTATCATTAACAGTAACTGTTTAACCAAACACTTGTCAATGCTCGCGCTCCCACACCTATTCAATGCGTTCTACGCGAATACAAAACCAATGAAAGGCTTTTTGTGCTCAGCTTGTCACCGTCGTCTATTTACAAGCTATGTAAGCAAGCTTTGCGTATATGTACAGGAACCTCTGTGTGGCGAGTTTTTTTTTCTTAAATAGTGCGTGGAACACCTTTGCCTCAACCATGATAAACACGTAGGCTTGATTGCCTTTGAATGAGCCTATTCTGAAAAAGTAATTCCTGTAACGAAAACATGTTCTACAGAGTCTGTCACCAAGCAATATTTGAGAACCCATTGAATAGAACTAACCGTAGACTGTCAGAAGAACCACCAGCATTCTACGATAGCGAGCATTATCCCATCTATAGAGGAGCCATGCCTTCTTTCTCTTGTAACCACAAGCACTGAGTAGAAATGCCTTGCACAAATGATATCCGGTTCAGCACAAGAAAGAAACAGTTTATTTTAAATGAAATCATGAGAACAACTAACCATGCCTATTTACGAGACGGATCACTCTAGATGGGAACAAGAAACGGCATAGAGGGGGGGAAAAAACTAAATGCATCGAGTTGATTTAGTTTGAGCTTAGTGTTACTTTCCAAAACATTCTGGTTACCGAGCACTTTATTACGCTAGGCTAACGAGAACGCTAGAAATGATATTCATTTCTTTCGTCTAGGAATCACTGGTTTCTTTACTTGTGCCAATTTGCAGTTCTGCCTGCCCATTTCTGACTCTCATGTTATAAAAATACTCCATATAATCTTTATGCTATAAGCGTTTAGCAAAAGCAGGTCTCGATTTGTATTTGTTTCACCTCCTCTTTTTCTTTTTTTTAAAGCGAAACTGTATAGTAGACTTCCACAACCGTTTCCTTTTGTCGGCGATCTGTGGCGGTGTGATTAGAACCAAATGTCAATAAACCTACTACCAACAATGCAACCTGCGTCGGTGCCCAAATTTTTACTTCGAAACTTAACTATGATGTATTAAAACATCAGCGTTACCTTTGCGTGCACTTCCATCACTTCAACACAGTGTTTTATTGCTGGATATTTTAGGCACTAATTCTTAATTTTTGTCTCCCACTGCGAGATTTACCGGCTCCAGGTTTGACGTCAACCAGGAATTTTCGCGGCTGCGGCAGTGAAACCTGATGGCTTAGTCCAGCAACGCAGCCTTCGTGGAAATCCTGAAGTGCACGCATAACCTGGCAGTCGATGGTGGTTCATCACCAAGAAAAGCCAGCCAAGAAACCTTATAGTATTTCAGACGGAGTACGTGAAAACTCGCTTATAAACCTTCACCGTCTTTGATATATCTGTTGCGCAGACTGGAATGCATGGGCGAAGGTTCTTTTTGTATTTCTTTTGTGTGGGGGAAAGGGTAAATATGAACGCTTGCGCATTTCTATACAAGGTCACATAAATCAATTAGGCGCATGTGCCACTACATGACAATCTCTAGAAGAGGGGGGTGCGTTAAAGCGGAGACGTAAACGTCACACTCTGTTCTTTAACTTGTGCAGGTAGCCTATTAAGCACCACTCTATACTAAGAGTGAATACGTTCACAGAATGGAACGCTGGAAAACGCAGAGAGAGAGAGAGAGAGAGAGAAAGCAGTTTATTTGCACCCGTCAGGGAGTATGGGTGATCGGGGTGAGACGAAGCTCCCCCTTTCACCGTCTACCTCCCCCCTAGACGTTGGCCGGAATTAGTTGGCTTCCGGCGGCGGCCTGGGTTTGACCAAAGACTTGTTTTTGGGCTTGTTCTTCCTGGCTACGGAGGGACGATTCCCATGACTCTTTATTTCCATGTAGACTGTTCAGTGCTGGGCAAGCCCAGAACATGTGATTTAGGGTCGCTATGCCTTCACAGTTTTGCATTTGAAAGAGTGCACCTCAGTATGAAAAAGGATAAACACTTGCTAGAATGACTGCCAAGCTGACTGTGCAAGGAAAGCTAGAATACGGAAAATAAATTTGTCAACAAGTCGTACTTCACGAGACTTGACGAACGATCGCATTCTGAAATCTATTCTACCCTACCATGGAGCCTGCGGGCAACAAAACCTACGCCACAGCGTTCAAGTTTACGCTCCCATCCTCAAGAGAGTGACCGCACTAGGCTTACTCCTCCATGCCTTGATTGCACGTGCGTGTTCATCGCACCATACACCATGGTAGCTCTTAATCGAGTATATACGAAGCCATGCGGAAACAAAGAATCATCACTCTCTTCACTGACCGGTGCTGCGAGTAGAACGGGCTTCTTTTTGCCTCTACGGCGAGTCACTCAAGGATGGCGAGACTGCGTAGAGTTAGACAGTGTGGCCGGGTTTCGTTCTTATTGGAATCGAGGGACATCCCTCGCTGCCCAACCGAGATAGAGCGACTATATTTGTGCAACCGTCTGAGCACCTTCATATCGCCCACTGCACACACGCTACTCTGTATACCTAACGTAGCGGCTAAGACGGACAAACCAAACCAGCTCTCTTTCTGACTTAGTAAGCTGCGTGGGTGAAGGGGTTGGTTAGGCAGTCTGCGCTCTCACACACAACGGATATGAGTTGTTTTTGTGTGTGTTCAGCAAATTGATATTACCTCTTCTGAGTCGCATGAACGCATGGACGCAGCGCAACCTTGAGCTTAGGGCGCTGATCATCCGGTACGCTGCTCCTCGAGCACTGCATCCTATTCGACATCCCGCGTTTGCCGTCCCCCTTCTGCCAGAAGGCAACCGTGTTTTAAGTCAATATTCTGCTCATTCCTTAAGCCAACCTTCCCTATCGTTGCCTGGTGCTTGAAAGAAAGAACTACTGTAGTGCAAACGAATACAAGTGTGCCTTCCTTGATATTCTTACTTGAACAAAGTCTAACAAAGTGGTGTGGATTGCCTTTTTCTTAACACTGTTTTCTGCCAGTCCGTTTGACATGATCGACCTGTTGGTTCTGTGCGTTCAGACAGACAAACAGCCGAAGAAGAATCTTTACTATTTCGGATTGAGCGTCCCATAAAGGATCGATTATTTTCTACCAGCAATCCTTGTGCTTTTGCATTCCTTTCTTTCTTTCGTATCTTATGTAGGACAAAGGCCTGTTTATCATCATCAAAGCTGGTCTCGTAGAGTGTGTTTTAAATATTAAAAAGAGGCCAGTCCACCGTTCGGTTGAAGATAAGCGAATACAAGAAAAGGCCGCCCCGAAGGCGGCACCTCAGTTGCGTTCACTGGACACGCGAACTCTTTCCTTGTATAAGGACTTGATAATGGCTAACCTTGTACCTAACGAACAATACAAGATGATCTATGCCTTTAAGAAAACAAGCCCGCCTAAGCACTCACAAAAGTCACGTTGTGGTATGTGATGTGGGTGAAATTCGAATTTATCATAAGTCTCCAGCAGTACAGTATAATTGAAGAGGCTTATCAAAAAGTGCCACGTATACATGTGGGTAAATAATAGAAAAATTTTAGGACAGCATGCTTCTAAGTCCGGTCGCATTCTGCTTCTCCGACATCATGATTAATCCGTGTAGTCAAGCAGATGCGTGAAAACCAAATTTGCCTGCCATTGGCGACAGAACTAACGAACATTTTCCAACGATGGGTCATAGTTGGAAAAATGCTCCACAGGGATCTAGGCAACTGTTACACAACTAAATTGCTGACAGTACCGAATGTGACAATTCTTGAACATTAATGTCGTTGCAAATAAATGCGATGACTACACTAATTAACAGAGGTATTTAAGAAGCAGCTATAATATCATCGATTAAGAAAATTCAGAATCGTCGAATATAAAACTAAACTTATCATTAACATGGCTAAAAGATGTACGGAGACTCAAAAAACAGAACTACAATCATTAATGTAACAATGCACGTGACTCAAATGATTTCCATGCATTTGCATTGGCAAATTTACACTGCTTCCAAGCTGACAATAAAAAATTACGCCACTAAGTTCTCTGCTAAGCGAATATCAAGAAATAAGTGAAAGTGAAATTATAAGTAGAGTGCTTTTGCAGCAAGGCCTAAAAACTTAACACGACTCAAGGCATGGGGCACTATACTATTAGATACATAATAAATTCGCTAAATCAGTGTAATGCCTCTGAAATACCTCTTGGCAAGACAAAGAACATATCTAACATATATTTATTCCATTCATGCCGAACTTTATTGTTGCCTTTTACCAGTAGCTTTTTCTGGAATCACGAATGTCCCCCATTAAACGTCCCTACCAGTCTTCGTATTTTCCAGCAGCGGATGATGTTTTGCTATCTATGCGTAAAAAATCTTGGAATTCTTTCTTCAGAATTTCTTCATGACACTTTTTAATGTGTAGCTCAGAAGGCAATCTTGTTTTATTTGGAGCATCGGAAGCCGCTCATATGTGTAGCACACTGAGAAAAAAAAATAGGCAGGTACGTATCTACTATTTTCAGAAGGGAAATCAGTTGTTCTTGTCCGATCGTTGCGTTCAGTTTCTGCGGGAGAAATAGGTACTCTTAACTTTACAAGTTCACATTCAGCTCAAATAACCAATGAAATAACTTTTACATATATGAAATAGGTCAACGACTGGCAGTTTTGAGGTGGAGTAGTAGTTGTAAAGAGTCATTTAGCGAAATTGACGACAAAAAATTGTTTCGACAGGCTTCACCGCCAGTCAATTTTCTTAGCACACTAAGGAGCCTGTAAAACGGTTCAACAGGAGCCGAAATACACAGCGCGAAGGAAACTGAAAGATGTGCAGCAAAACTGGCGAGGCTGCTGACGAATAGATGAAAATTGTACAACTTCAGTTCGCAATACGAACTTGTAATAATTTTTTGTTTGCGCTGATGTGCCATGTTTCGTTTATTATATCTTGATTGTACAAGTAAAAACAGCGTTGGGCTAGTATGAACGCAAAATTAAGCCATTCTGTTTCGTTCCGATCTCCTGACTTCGTACTTGCGTAACCGCCCAGGCAGGCATCGGGCACTGACCCCCAGGGTTCTCTAATCTGACAAACCAAACGCTTTCCTGGTTTAAGGGAGGGCACTTTAGCTTGCTTTAAATACCCGCCCCATTGCCTAGCATGACAGGTTTTTCTTACTTAATTAGCTGACAACTGACGTGGAGCGCACAGACGCGGAGAGGGTTTCAGTGGGTCCAAGCTAGCGCACTGAAAGTAAATAGCGGGAGGAGAAGGTCGGTGCCATCGTATGTGATTGGTCCGTTACCTCTTGCTTAGCTCGCGGTGGCTGGTCGAAAATCGTGGTTGCGTGCGATGGAAGTGGTAAAAAGAACGCTAAAATAGATGCTTAGTGAAAAAGACATTGCAAAGCAATATTGTGCACATGGCGAATGGGCTCGAGAACCTGATACCGCCAGAGAAAAGTTTGTTATATCCGCAAAAATAATTATTTCTCGCCAGCAGTTCAGAGTAACCAGTGTCAGAACGATCGGCCGACAGCCACCTTATCATCCTTTCCGAACAGAGCAGTCTACGGCTATTTCCCCCAAATTATGTTTGGTTTAGTATATTAATGCATCTTTAGTACCAATAGGTCAATAGGAGGTGGCCAGTTTTCAAGGCTTTGTGACCTCTTGATAAAGACAGGCTCAGTAGGCGCAATCCCAAATATTTTGTCCCATAGCAGCTAGTAATTCCAGAAAAGCGTAGTATAGGAAATAATTCTTATTTTGTTCAGCCTAATCATGACTAATCTCTTTGCATAAATCGCATATAATTGGGAGTTTTGGGGATTTATGTAACGTCGCGTGACGTCGCATGACAGGCAAGCGAAATTTGCGCCTACTAAAATTTTTTGAGCAATCGTGAAGGACTAGTGGCAGGAATCAAATACAAAAATATTATAATAGCTTTATGGTATAGCGCCCCTGGTGACGCACGCTGCGACAGGACGCCAGTGTACTAATTTTCCATTTCTATTTTATTTTCTACCTCTATTTTGCTTCTATGCTTAGTGTTCTAGCTGTTTTCTTTTAATATTTATTTTATCAGTGTTTCTTAAATGCTTGATTGTGAAGCTTGACACCATGACCACAATGTTTCATGCATGCTGTCATTGCTGCACATTACTAATTTCGGTGGAGCTTTTATACCAATACTTACTAGTTTTACTCGATTTAGAAACGAATTCCAGAGCCTTCCGTCTTCCACTATTCATCTGTCTGTGTTATATAAAAGCTTAGTCTTATGCCAGTCTATTGAAATGAGTATATTCCACTGCTAGTACCTTTCTGCATTTCTGGCCCGCTTATCAGCCTGATAGGCCAGCCGTATGTGACACATGCTAAGGAAAGAGTGGAACGAGCAAGACAAATCCTTACATTACAGCATGCAGGCCTTACGCCGGAACGTTTGAATTTCTTTCCTATCTTCAGGCTGCTCTAAGTCCGATACCTCTGTCACTATGTCTATCTGACATCAGAGTTTCGCTGCCTCCTTCTGCAATGTACAATTCCGCAAAAGTTAAACGTTCCTATATGAACATGTCCCGTGAGCACGCAGCATGGGGAGGAGCAAGAATGATAGATGCTGAGAGTAGGTTGGGAAAGCGGGGTGGGAATACGGGATCCGCGTTTAGGAGATGGAGCATCGGGATAACATTTGCGAGAGAGAGTTGATGATCCGATAAGAGAGCCACTGGGTGGCTTCGTACTCTCTGCCGCTTTCTGCCGTGTATGCTAAGGGCGGCAGCACATTATCAACGGCAAAGGTTCGGCGAAAGTTCTCTCCGCTTTTGTGACCAATGAGAGTGCCAGATGAGGAAGAAAAACAAAAGACGAGAAGAAAACTGGTAGAACTGGGATGATGGCGGCGCAGTCAGACGTCGACAATACCAAAATTAACATAAAATAAGAAACCAGGAAAAGACGACAGAGGCTCGAATCCTCGTTGACCGGGAAAGATAACCAGACTTTCTCGAGAAAGAGAACCTTATTTCCTTCTTGTTTTATTTGTTAGCCGAAGGCTTCATCCCCCTAACGACTACGTTAGAGATGACGAAACATGTGCCGACGGCAGGCATCGATTTCAAGAGTTCTCGCACGCCTCGTAGCTCACTGTTCGCTTTATGTGCACGTCTTCTGCGGCTGGTTCTCGCTTTCAGTTACGTCACATTGTTGCTTACTTGGCCCTTTCTTTCGGATAGTTCTATCCGCGGTCACACTACTGTAGTTCACTTAAACTGAAAGGGCGGCTTGCCTTTTGATGGGTCTTACGCATCATCCATATTAAACTTTATGACGTGTTACGATATATTTTTTTTTGCTCAGCTTTTATTTTTGTACAAAAATGTGCTCGGCACAAAATCAGAAAAAGGTACGCTTGAAGTATCTTAAATTTCAAAATAAAATATTCGTTAAAATAAACTTAGAATTACTACAAGGGCAACTAACGTAGAAGTTTATTGGAGCAGCTATTAGGCTTACGGGGCAATAAATCCCGAGAATTAGAGTGGATAGGTGCTGTAGGTATAAACTCACTATAGAAACAATTATGGAAATTAAGGAGTAATAGTTGTACATTGTGCTGCCTTGTACACATGATCTTCATATGTGTCACGTAGAAATATGGCTGCGTGTGAAGTTGTTATTAATGTTAATTTGCACATATCGCAGCCCTATTGGGATATTGTCTTATAATTGAATGCAATATTCTATATCAGTGGTTGAGTACTCGTGACACAGTTAAATCATCGCGTCAATACTAGCATGCCCCGGTAAAGTGTGTCAAATAGTGTCCTGCATTTACCTAAACTATATTGTAGGATTGGGTGTGAAAAGCAGTACAACGACAAATAATACAGGCAATATGAACCATAGAGACCAAATAAAAAAATAAAACAATTCCATAGTCGCTAAAGATAAGTTTAAAGAAACTTAACGTATAGGACCAGGAAAAGAATTGAAATATTCGATTACACGGGGAAAGAAACTCTATTTAAAAGTGCCTGTACCGGAAAAGTAAGACCTGATGTTCAGGCGATGGTGACTTCTAGTATTATATGGTTTAACGAGAAACAGGTAATTATCTGAATAAATCCGGCCAGAGGAGTTCATGCAATGCAGAAACTTTAATAATTGCGCGCGTCGGCCACCTGAGAGTGGTTGCAAGCCTAGGGATGAAAGCGCTGCCTTATCCTTATCCAATGAAATCCTTATCCAGCCTGCGGCATATGAAGCAAATCGCTTTCTTTTGTATGGCTTCAATTTGAGCAAGTGCTGATTCCAGACAGGAGCAGCATATTCTAGTAGCGGCTGCATTAGTGATTTATACACCATGAGTTTAGTGTCCCTTGTGGCTGTGGTCATTGTGCATTGCGGATGGCCAAACTTCTACAGTGCCTTTGAGGCTAATAAATCTGTAGTACGGTAGCTAGCTGGGCCAGTCGGTACATCTTCATAATTATTACAGACAGCGCGCACTAAAATGCACGGACGAAGAATAGACAAACACGAGCACTGACTCAAGACTAAAAGTCATGAGTCAGCGCTCGTGTTTGCATATTCTTCGTACGCGTTTTTAGTGCGCGCTGTGTGTAACAGTTATAATAAATCCGTGTGTTTGGACCATGACATACTCGGTGCAAAAACAACAATAAGGTATTTATATTCGCTGACGCTCTGAATGGGATTATTATTGTTTTTCTACGTGAAAACGGAAGGCATTTTTTATTAGTAAAAGCCGTAACGACGGTTTTACTGATGTTAAGTGTGATTTGCCAGGTAGCAATGGCGAATATGCAGACAACGAAATTCTTTTCGTCGTGCCTATAAGTCTCGCATTTCCTGTTCATCGCCCTCTCAGTGCGATAACACAAAGCCGTGCAATCAGACGTTTCCTTCTTTTAAAATTGCTTAGATTGCAATACCTCGCGGAAAGGCCGAAGGACTTATGAAGTAAATTTCAAGGCCGGAAGAGAAGACCCTGCATTCTATAGTGCTAATTTTTCTCATGGCATATTCGCGAACATTTGAAAGAGCGCATTCCGAGTCGGTATAAATTTCCAAGCTTACTTCTTTTGTTGCTTTCTCGGTAAAGAGCTCGCAAAGGCGCCACGCCCTTTACACATCCTTCATTTCTTGTCACTAATGCCTTTTTTTTTCTCTATTTCTAAAGGCTATTGTAGACATGAAAGACACAGGGATCAGTTTTCTTTTTATATATCGCCGCAATGACTTTTCGAAGTTAGATGAATAATCACGTTTCAAGTTCAATGATAATTGTCTAGCCATAACCTGCTTAAGAACGAAAGAATATTTTCGTTGAAGGCACATGGGGTGCAAGTTTTAAGACTGCCGATATGCTTGCAAAAAAAAAACCATATCTCCTTGGCAGTCTAGTGAATTCAGTAAGCAGCCCAACACGTGACAGTCGCTGAGAAAACCCTGATTACTTAAAATATATCAATATAAAGGGAATAGATGTTCAGCCATTAAAAAATGACATCACATGACCCTCGTTCTTCTTTCTGACTTTATGAAATACCAACCTGCATTGCAAACGCCTGAAGAAGCAGCCTTACTATTGGTGAGTATGCTTCCCAAAATATGATAACGCCACCTTAAAGGGAAGCTGAAGAGTCTGTCGAATTCAATAAGACGCTCATATACGGATGCGGGAACCTTATAAACCGTGTAGGTAAAATTTTGGGTTTTTTTTCAATTAGGAGCGACGTAATCGTCGGTTGAAATTGCGCTGTAGCTCCGCCCCCCGTCGAATGCCGCGCGCTACTGCTGACGCTGACGATGCGAGCGGAGACCGGAAACCGCGGTGTTGTGACGTCAACTCTAGTGTTTCGTTCCTTCGCAGCGTCCACGACCGTGCCTGACTGCGCTTGTTTCTGCGTGCGTGCCATCGTAATCTGCTTCGATCGACCCTGCATTCCTTTGTCGGTGCGTCTGCGTGTATGTAGAGTGGTAGTCAACGTGCGTGGTAGTCAACGTGAGTGGTAATCAACGTGAGTGGTAGTCAACGTGGTAGTCAACAGATGAAGGTCACTACACGTACTGCATGAACCGGGAAGCTTTTCACGCATTTAAACCGTCTTTGTAGATTGCCGACAGCTTTGGACAGCGCACAAATGCCGACGATCGCATCCCCGCTTACGTTCCACGAGGAGGCATGCAGGAACACAACACTACAGTTGTTTGATCGGAAACGAGCTCACTAGATCGGCGAAAGATCGGCGCGATCACTAGATCGCTTTGCAAAAAACATACTCACCAAAGAGCATTTCCAACACGAGGAGATCCCAAGACTTTGCTTTCGTTCACGTCGAAAGCACTGCTCGCACCAGCATCGTTTGCTTCTTCGAGAGGCCGGCTCTTCGCAATCGGCTAGTACATGTAGGGAGTAACGCCGAACTCCTCAGAAAAACGCAGTCTCTCTAAATTTTCCATGACTGTCTCAGAAAAACAGCACCAAACTACCTGGCACCGCGCTTCATGTGTAGCGGCAGCGGTCGGTTACTAGTGTTGACGTCACGAGGCGCCCGACCAATCACAGGCGGAAACGAGACGCACGAGCTGGGCGTGTCCGCTGCTGCACTTTTTGTCGAAATAAAATATATTTGCGTTTTCTTTCGCTCAATTTTGATACGATATTCGAATTCGATGGGTTTAAAACCATTATGTACAGATGTTCACTCATTTTTTCTGGAAAACCTTTCAGCTTCCCTTTAAAGATAAGACAGAACTCGTGTTGAAGCAGCAAATGAATGTATTAACTTAAACTTGCTGATTTGGTTCAACTCAACTTGCTCGCGTGCTTTCGTCTCCTTTCTTAAAACTTCCGGAGTGTCCACAACCTTCAAGTTCTGCACTCAATGAATAGCCATAATCCCACTGCAACATCAACCACGAAAGAAAAAAAACGTACATGTGAACATAGAAATTCTTCGCCGTGATAAAGCGTGAAGCAAGATAGACGCTTCTACGTTTGCGTTATGAAGACAAGAAAAAGAACTGCGCATTGTACGTTCCATTGGTAAAAGAGGAAATCACAACCTAAGCCACTGACCAACAAAAAAAAAAAGAAAAAAACAATATGAGCATACCCAACAGCCGACTGAACTAGCTGAATAAATAAGCCGCTGTTCCTCCACGCGGACTTGCTTCCAGTGGGCAGACGTATATTTGTATTGCCGGATATTTCGCTAAGAAATCCGAAGGGTGTTTGGCAAGCAGCCTATTTTTTGCATTCTACGGTTATGTTGCGCTCAACCGTGGGCGCATGGGTGTTAAGGCCTGGGGTCACATACGTTGGTGAGCGAGAAAATCAGAAAGGAAACGAATAAGGAAGGACTACGGGTAGCGTATACACTACAGTGCTTCAGTCATGCTCCAAGCGCGATATGTGCGTTTTCGCATAAACAAACTAAAATCTGCCTATCTTGCATTCGCTCAGATTACCCTGCGTCCTATTCATTTTTAATGAAGATCGAGTGTACGGGATGGGAATGACATTCCCGCCAACACCATGTTCTACTCTGATGCCCATCGTTCAAAGGCTGCCATATAGCCCACGTTAGAAGTCACCAGCCATCCCTCGTGCAAGATCATATGTCTGGAGTCTTTCAGGTAATACAAATTAAAAAAAAGCAGGTGTATCACATTTCCCTGGCTGTCGTTGTCATCAATTTTACATGAACACCATCTTGTATGCATAGTTATTCGGTTTATAAAAGTTACCAACTGTTTGTACTGCGCACATACGTACTGAGAATGGCGCTGTTTAGAAAATATTTTCGTATCTTCACAGATATAACACTGCTGTGAGGATACAAAAGAAAAAAAACTGCACACTTCAGGGAGTCCTCCGAGGTGCAAAAATTAGTTTATATGAGAATCTCAATGCAGGCTTGTCGGCGTAACATCGTAAGGCATTCTAGCAGCGCAAACAGCCAAAAGGACGTAATAAGATACACAAACACACCTACGGTGCCTTTTTTAATCTTTGTGATGTACACAACGTCGCCTCTTGCGATATTTAGGCCCCTTAATTTTATGCATCGACGACTGCACCGTGACAGTCTATACATGGAAAAGAAAGCCCCGCGCAAATCGCCAAGGGCCAGTGTCGTGTGATATCCCAGTCGTGAGCATGCCTGGCTTCCTGATTCGCATTGTTGCTTGGGCATCACTTCGGTGTGCAGTGACGGTGGTGCGTAGAGCTTTAGCTGAAACACCTTTCATTGGCTTATTCACCTTTTTTTGTGCGTGTGTGTTGGTCGCTGGTGGTCGCCCATTAAGTTTGCATCGCCAATACAAAAAAGCCGATTGAAATGGAACGTGATCTCGTGCAGCCGATTGGCGGGGTGTGTTTTTTGTTGAACGCCAACTAATATGGATATATAAGACGCTTGCTGTCACGCGATACATTAGTGCGGTCTAGAGGTTTAGATGCTGTGGCGTAGCACAAGGGTTAGACGAACCCTATTTTTCTCGCGCTTTTCTCGCCCCCTATGGTTGATTTGAAAGAGGAAAATGACAGTTACCTTCAATGCCAGCGCTTGCGCAGCAGCGAACAATTGATGAATTCGCTCACATGTACAGTCAACAGCAAAAGTTTGCGGGATGCGCGAGCGCGTGGCAAAGCGACCCTCCTCCCCTTCTAGCGGTGAACCCTGGTATCGAGACCGACGCCTACACGCATGCGCGTCCCTCCGAAACTGCAAGCGTGCATGTTTCCGCGCTTCCTCCTTGCACGCCGGCGATATCCGAGTGTAGCCGCGAGGCAGCCCTCTTGCGATATGCGCTGTGGAGGCTTTGACGGGCGAATCTGTGTGAAACGTGTTTAGAAGCGTGAACATGCGGGCGCCACTGCGGCCGCTTTTTGTCGAGTCACGAGCGCTGACGCACAGGTCTGACCCCGTGGCGAAAGCAACAAGTCATATTTTTTTTCTGGGCCGCACCTTCTCGCTGGCCAATCTTCGTCGTTTCTTTCTTTTTACGAACTGTGCGTTCTACCGCAGAAGAGCGCGGCAGAAGACACGCTCTATAGAAGGAGACCGGCGAAACGAAAATGGACAATTTATTTCCGTTGTATAAACGAAGTTCTGCCCGTCGAAGCTGCCGCGGCGCATATCGCAAGAGGGCTACCGCGGGCCTATATTCGGATATCGCCGGCGCGCAAAGAGGAAGCCGGAAACATGCACGCTTGCAGTCTCAGAGGGACGCGCATGCGTGCAAGCGTTGGTCTCGACACCAGGGGTTCACCGCTAGAAGCGGAGGAGGGTCGCTTTGCCACGCGCTCACGCATCACGCAATTTTTTGCTGTTGACTGTACAGATACATAAACTACCGCTAATAGGTGTTCTCGTTAACGATTGTTCTCCATGAAAAGGCGCATGGGCATATATGGTACTTAAATTTTCTTATTGTGATAAATATACGCATTCAAGTGCGTGGATTCTTAAAAGAAATATATTATGGCTTTAATAAACAAACCAAACTTATTGATTTAGAGCGAATCAAGCTTCTACCTGCTAACTGCAGACGCAGTAAAATGGTGAGTGCGAGTACTTAAGCAACTACTTCGTATGAATGATACCTTAACCGTATCGTTTTACCCACTGATATTGAATAATAGGAGGTGTTTCCAGAAGGTGATCAGATAACGAGAGTGAGCAGCAGTTACTGACATTTCATTTCAGCTCGTAATCCACCATGCCGGCTTTGTCTTGGTCCTTTATGTCAAGTCTAGACGTGCTGTTGTACACACCTTCATAGCTTGTATTTTCAATATGGTGACTCGTTTCTTTGTAAATCATTCCCAACACACTCTCATAAGTAAATGCCTACAACACAAGGCCTCCGTCAACTCTACGCTCTTCCATGCATGGGCCAGTATGTGCCAGGCTACGGTACTTTCTTGCCACTTCGTTGTCATTGTTTCACATGGAGTTGTTGAGACACAAGACACAAACGAAGAGTAAGCCACGAAGAGCGGCTATGTCAACGATGAACGTTACTGGAAAGAAAACCCTTAGAGAAAAAAAAAAAATAGGTGGCTCGACGTTTTTAACTGATGTCAATACTGATGTCTAAACTGAATTCTCGAACTTAATTCAGATATTAAGAGACATTTTGAAGAATAGCCAACATGAATTTCTGAAGCATTCCTATGATAAACCTGCCTGTCCATGGATGACAAATCATATATTAGACCTGCTTAAGGCTAAAGCAGACTACTGGTACCATAGGTGTACAGACAACGAAAGCAATATTTACTACTTAAGTGTAAGAAATATAAAAAGAATATAAAAACGCCCGCATTATAACAGTATCGGCGCTGCGTAAGCGAAAGTAAGGCAATTACTCAGGGCTGATTAAACAAGCTGCAGGTAACTCCAAGAGGATATGACAGATTGTTAACGAAGTCATCTCCCAGTCTAGCAAGTAGAGCATTCTTTCTTATAATGTAACAGGAAGTATTGTTGAAAAAATTAATGCGTATTTCACAAACATAGGCCCCAGTCTAGCAGAAATGCTTCCTGGTCCTAACTTGTCCACTTATTATACACCCCTATAGTTTATTCTTTTGTTATGCACGACATTCATCTGGAGGAAATAACTAATATTGTAAACAATTTAAACACTGGGAAAGCAGTAGGACCTGATGGCATAACTGTGAGGTTAATCAAAGAAAACATTGATATATTGGGTTCAATATTATTCCGCTTATTGGATCACTCATTGCGCACGAGAATCTATCCGCCAACGTTAAAAACTGCTAAGGTCACCCCGATCTTCAAAAAGGAGACAAATCTGACCCATCTTGCTATCGCCTTATATCTGTTCTAAGTGTTATCAATACCATCTTCGAAAAACTTCTTGCTAAGCGTATTCATTCTTTTAAAAAGTATAACGTACTCAGTCCGCAACTACATGGTTTTCAACCTAATCACTCTACGGCTACCGCAGCACATTCATTAACACAGGCAATAAGCAACGCTCTTCATAATAACCAACCCAGTAGCAGTTATTTTTTTCGATTTATAGAAAGAAAGCCTTTGACACCGTTAATCATAATGTCTTACTTAATAAGCTAAGCACTTATGACTTTCGCAACAACGTACTTGGTTTCTTATGAATAAATTGACAATAAATAAAAAAAGAAATATATCCTTTTTCATTCACGTTCCAAAACGGTTAGTGATTACATCAGATTGTCTATAAATCATGTCCACTCGAACGCGCCAACTCATATACGTATATCGGCGTTATTCTCGACAAAAATCTAAACTGGCAATGCCACATAGAATCTCTTTGCTCCAAGCTAGCCTCTGGCTGTTATGCTCTTCTCAGGGCACGAGAACATTTTCAAGCAAACATTCTCCGCATTTTCTATTTTTCATTTATTCAATCTCATTTAATGTACTGTATTGAGTCATGGGCATGGACTTTCACAACGTACCTAGAACCTATGCGACGCCTTCAAAAACGAGCCGTCCGCACCCTTACTTTCTCTCAGCGAAATAAAACAAGTAAACCAATCTTTCTCAAATTTCAAATACTGCCCTTCGATTCTTTGCGTGAAATAAATATAGTCAAATGTATTAATAGCGTCACAACAGACAATCATCTATTTCATGTATCAATATTACCTATGCCAGATCTCCCAACACGAGATAAAAAATTTAGCAACTTCAATATACCACCGACAAGCAATATATATGGCCAGAGATTAGTGGAATTTATTGGCATAAATATATGGAATAACTTAACGTTTGAGGCTAAACAAAGCAAAAATGTATCACATTTGGTTAAAAAAGTACTATCTTCAGCAAATGTCCGCAGAACTTGTCTGAATATGTTCATCCCATGAGCGCGACCAATAGTACGTACTTGTTTACAAATATGTTTTGTATGCTAAGTTGCAAACGAGATCTTTTTCGTACTAACCAAGTGTTCCCTTCAATCTATACTGCTTTTCTATATGCTCTATGTGTTCCTTATATTCATACTTTCCATTAATGTGTCAGAAACAAGCTTACGGCCAATTATGCATTTGTAAATGGCCCCACTACTGGCCTTTGGCTAAGGGGCCATACAATGTTTGCACACAATTAGTATTAACTTTGGAGTAAATAAACTTGAAACTTGAAACTTCGAGGTATAAATTTTAAAGCTCCATACGTAGTACCTTCGCAGCTGCCCTATATTCTTTCTATTTCATGCATCGCTTCTGCTTTTTTCAGCTCAAGAATCTGCCACGAGAGCCTCTTTGAAGAAACATATCTCGCACCTTGGTTCAGAAATTATTCCCCAACGTATTTTGCTATCGCGCAGTGCCACAATGCTGGCCTTTTAAGGTGGTCATGATAATATAGCGCGTTGTACTGCTCTCCCGCCTTGTCATTTTTAAATGAATGTGCTGACTGTGAATTGAAATATTCAAAAAATATCCTTCCTCAGACAGCCGTCTTTATGTGAGTTCTTCATGAACTTTTTCGATATGACACCCATGTCAACGCACACGCATTTGGCTTTCGCAAGCTTTCAAGACAACCGTGCAATACGCAAGCGTGGTTGCTTTCTCTTTTATGATTTGACGTTGGTTTTAGGTTTTTCTTTTCTCTGAATGACCATGCATCCAAGCATGAATCTATAATTTTCGCGACACTCCAAAGCCGCTGTGGATTGTGCAGTGCCAGCTATAAAAATTTTGCTTAATATTTTTTTTCAGCTTAGGAGGAGTGCTGCTGTGTAATTGGAGTACAGACAAGGACTGTATTCATGTTTTTTTTTTAATGTGTTGTATCATAACTATATTATGCTTGCGGACGTTGGAATAGCGAAACTTTCGAATGAAGTCTAACAAGCATATTTGAAAGAAATGACGACAATGTAATGAATATGTCCTCATCTTTAAAGCAGCGTGAAACATAATCCTAGCATGGAGTGTGTCTGCTAAAAAAGTAGATGAGATAATATTTTTATATAAGCAGACACATTTAAATAATCTTCCTAAGACGTTGAGACGAAGGTGGAGCTTGTAAATCGTGAAAAAGATACGTTTATATTTTCTGTGGCACCTGGCAATGGCAGCAATAAAACATAGAAACAGCATGTGACCAGACGCACGTAAAAAAAAAGTGTGATACTACAGCATCACACATTCTTCTAAAGGGGTGCAAACATCTTAAGGCTGACCAACTAATAAATTGGAGCAAATTCATATTTAGGACGTCTAACGCCTACCCATTCCTTTTGAATGGATGAAAATGGTATGCAGATGTTACCTGCCTGATGCGTTCACTCAAGAACCGCATCTATACCGCAGCAGAATCATACGGAAAACTCATCCTATCATTCGTTCTGTCTCCCTCGAGATTCGAATGAGTGTTTTCATCGCTTACGTATGAAACAGAAACAAATATTCGATAGCTTCGAATAGTTACTTCTTGAATAGAATACGATTCGAAAAGCAGGAACTGTTTGACTCGCATTTTAAATAAAATCACCATCTACGCCTAAATGTCTTGCATTTATAATATTCAGTGGATAAAAACTACAAAACTGATATCAGGAGGCAAAAGTAACCGCGAGTTAAATTGATTGTAGCATCGCAGAACGTAACAAAAGGATGATAAAATCTTGCCAATGACTCCGAGTAGTGCCTTTGTTCTTTTTCCTTAGACGTTTTCTGCCTTCTTTCCGAGCGTTCCAGCGCTGACTGTTCGAGGTATCATCAATATGCTGAACAAGGCCACCGTTAGAGCAACTCGCACACTAGTTTAGGTAATCTTCTTCCAATTGTCGCTATCGCCAATTGTTAACTGTGCCGCTTCATGTCGTCTGCAGTGCCGAGCGTAATTAGTATGCCTCAGGGAGCCGGGAACTGAAGCCAGATGGCATTCAGACCATGCAGCAGTGCCTAAATTAGTCGCAGTAGCTGCGGCCCTCGCGGGAGAAGCAGCTTTATTGAAGGGTGTGCCTCCGGAGCGGAAGCGATAAAGCAAAATGGCGCAGCGAGCAGATCACTTTACGGGTGTGCCGGTGGCCCGCCTAATATTGCTACTTTTCGGGACCGTTAAGACGACACCAGTTGTCACACGCGTTAGATCCCGAACAAACGAATTGTAGTAAACTCGTTTGTGCAGCAGAGTTACTCGTACTGAACGAAGGATAACGCCAATGCGAGGGGCCGTTTTTAGCCTGTTGGCCAGGGCGCTAAGACGTCCACCTAATTAATTCGTGTCCAACTACTCTATCCAATCGTAACGTCAGGCGAGGTTGATTTCGCCAGAACTCAAAATGAGAAGGGGTATGGCTAATGTGCCGGAACCCAAGAATTTTTATCTGTCTCGAAGGGTCATCGTTTGTGAGACTTATCACTTTTCTTAGGCTGCATTCTTGTCTTCTATTTCAATAAAACAAAGCTTTATCTGATTGCAATGTAACACAGGGAGATCGCCAAACTGCAATTGACAATTTAAAACGGGAGCTACAGTGTTTCGCTGGTTTAGTCTCGCTGACCAGCTGCCTATTTTTGGTGAAATTCTAGTGAAATTTGTAAATGATTGACATAAAAACATCTTACTCGCAGATTTTAAAAAGTGTTCCCACGTCTGTACCGAGAAAACGTGCAAAAAAAAACCGTTTAAGAAGATAAATAATTAACAAACATTTTTAATATAGTACGGTAACCCTATCAACTTCAACCCAAGCACAATAATTCAAAATGTGTCAGCAATTTCCGCAATTTATTGTAATTCTTTTCTACTCGTCAGTCAAGATTAGTGAATCTGGGTTCCAAATATCTCAGTGAAGTCTTGCTTGATGTGTTTTCTCTGGTGGTGCACCTTTGCTTAATGTTATTTGTTCGTTCCACTAGAATGTCTAGTTGTGTCTTTAAGCCATGACTATTTATTCATTCTTTCTCGTAAAAGCTTGCTTAAAATTACGGTGGTTGCTCAGAAAGCTTGGCGGAACTGAAAGAGGATGGGAAATCTTGAAACGGCGCTGTATTGCAATAAGAATTATATGGACACTCCAAGCACATTCCTGCCATCACCGTCATCGTGATGTTCCGTATAAGTTGTTTTCCATGTACTCAATAACCCAGCTTTGGTTTCTCAGGTTATTTTAATCTGCCTACACAGCGCTGGAATAAATTATGTACAATTGTGTACAATGGAAGGAATAAAAGATTATTTTTGATCTGAGGATTTGAATAGTACATGTGAAAGCATACCCAATTTGCCGCTATGCGTGTTTTTTACGGAAAAATTTTACGTTTGGTGAAGAGCTGAAGCCACTGTGGGCTCCCTTTACTGCAAATTTCTGTACTCTCTTTCGCCACTGGCAGGGACTTCTACGCGATCGCCGCAACCAACAGAGCCACCACGATAACCGCTACGGTTAATACTACCTCGGTATGCACAGGAGAGGCAGCGGCAATAGCGCTGGCGATACGAGACGCCGACTTCAAGGGTCAGTTGGCTCATGTGCTTACAGACTCGCAGGCAGCGTGTCGACTCTTCATGCGGGGAATGCTACTGCGTAGCGCCAGAAGAATACTCGGCTCATGACTGGACCTGTACCATGGCATTACGTGGTGCCCCGCGCACAACGGACTCGAAGGGAATGAAAGGGCAGGCTGCATAGCTCGAGGAAGCAACGACCGAGCAGCGGCCCGAACCGTAGAGGAACCACTGTCCCCACTGCACGACATATTAGATAATCACAGCAGGGAGAGACGGACCTACGGCCCTCCGCACTCCAAACTAAATAGAAGACAAACCGAAGACTGGCTTCGCATACAAACCAATTCATACCCACACCTAAACCTCTTACACAAGAAGCACCCGACACATTACACGCGCACCTGCCCGTGGTGCGGCGCAAAACCCACGCTGGCCCACATAACGTGCGAATGTGCGGCTCGGCCAAGCAACGTCAATTCACCTTTTCTAAGCGTCACGGACTTCGTACGGCAGTGGGAGGCACTACTCGCAAGCGAGGATCAGGGGAGCCAATTGGCCCTCCTGGACCAAGCTCAGCGAGCCGCAAGAGCCATTGGAGCCCTGGACTGAGGGCCCCACCCAGACCTGCCATAACTCCGATTAACTGGTCAATAATGCTTTTTCTCTCTCTCTCTCTTTCGCAGTTCTCATGGCGTGCCATTTACTTGGCTACTCGAGTAGCGGCTACGTAATAGACACGCCAATCTTGTGGCTTTACAACCCTCCGTGGTTGCTTAGTGGTTATGGTGTTGGGCTGCTAAGCACGAGTTCTCGGAAACCACCTCAAGATCGCTTACTAAATGAACATTTCCACTCAACGTAAGATTACTGAAGTCATTGCGAAGTTTAGTCACTTGATAATGGTTTGCTTTTATATAAAATACAGGCATGGGCCAGCTGTTATAGTATGCTATGCATTTCTTCGTTTTCATAAAATATAGCAGTGCATTAAGTAGCTAGACTGTTACTACATAAACAACACGCAACCCATGCTCAACTGACTCAAATAACTTTACGAGAGCTTGTAAATAGTTCACTTATCAAGTGCATATTGTGCGAGCTTAATATTTTTGAATGAGGAAAAAGAATCAAAATAGAACCCACAGTATCAAACGGTCTCAAGTGGATTATCCATGTTTGCTGCCATCACTGAGAGCGGGAGCATGCCTTTCATGATAGTGCTTAATTTATGTATACTTTGGTAATGTTTCGTACATTGTTTAAATGCTGAATTACCTATGGCTAAGAAAAAAAATGGCACGAGGCTGGCCACTCAGGCCGGCAAGCAAAAATGTTATTATTTCATTTCACTGCAAATTAGTTGGCTACCAGCAATATATATTATTTTCTTTCACATAAGTATTATCCTTGAAAACATCTGATGAGCAGATATGTGCATAAAGTGATCATCATACATAGATATTGCATTGATGCCAGTCACTGTAAATTGTGCACTCAGTGCTAAACCTTCACGTTCTTGCTGCATCAAGTTTACCGCTTATGCACATTTTTTACGCATGGCAAAAACTTCATGCATGGCTGAGCACATCTTTCATTTTCCTTCTTCAGTTAAGGTTTTATTTTGTTTGGAAAGTTAAAAAGCAGCAACCAAACATTTCTAAAAGGTATCCTTTATGGCGCTCTTTGTGTTTGGTGGGATTATATATTCAAATAAAATAAAGGGCGTTTCATGCTTCAAAGTGTTTTAAGCACACTCTTAAAATTGGCATAGTAAAAAAAAAAAACATGAACAGGAAAATGCAAGCAGATCAGCAAGCTGTGCTCGAAGCTTCACATGCGCGCTCATTAGTAAACACGGCTGACTCTTCGAATTACGCAGCTTTATTCCGCAACAGTTGTGGGTGTGTTGAGTGTTCGGGCAAGCTGTCAGTAGCACAACTACTGAAAGTGCACCATCGCGCCTTACGAAACCGAGTACAGACAGCCCTATATCAGGATTCTCGGATGAATTATTTTTCGCGATACTATCACTATTGCGTGGCGTAGAACGCGGTACCCTAGAGGATTTGATCGAGCGATTTTGGTCAATCAGGCCAATGCAGCGCGCACTGAAAGTGATCGCCCGAAATACGTCCCACCCGGCGACATGGTGAGATTCTAACACATCTTAAAAAAGGTGGCACAGATAAGACGACTGCGGAGTGTTTAGAACAAAGAGGACCGAGCCTATGCAACGCATGCGACTGCAGAACAGAATGTGACTGCCTAGAGTCACGTATTCACCATGACGTGGAGCCTTGAGCTCATATCTACCAAACTATTCCAGTGTCTTGTACTGTTAAATGTAGTTGCCAACCTTGAACACCTTTGCTCCTGCGAATGACTGGCGGCTGTCAACAGACCGCGTCGTCCAGTCGGAGTGTGCGTGTAATACGCTCCTGTGGATTCAGCGTACACAGAATTTTGCGAAAAAGCGACATGCCTTGTATACATCCAGACCATCCGTAGTCAGGCGGACGTGAGCAGAAGTGACGGGCGGATTGAGCGAGTTTGGGCCAAACTGACAAACATTCCACTCTATGAAGATGGGAGAGATAGAATAGACATTTTTATTGGGTGAATGCAGCTTTGGAGAGGCGTCCTCATTCCAGAATGCCTTGAGCTCGGGCCGAGTCCTGGGCCCTCGCAATCAGCCGTTGCTGATCCTCGAGGTCGGAGCTAGCCAAGGCTCTCTCCCAAAGCTCGTTAGTGGAGTAAGGGTTCGGAGGATTTAACGGTGCCGCTTTGCAACCCGCTATTATGTGTCTGAGGGACCCGGGCTCTGTGCAGAAGCGGCACTGCGGAGAGAATTGTGTAGGTGCTATGAGGTGATTTCTGGTTGGGTGGGGGAATGTATTAACCTGTAGAACTCGGAGGAATCGCTCCTGCTCTCTAGGTAGTGACTTTTGTGGGGGTGCATATGTTCTGCGGGTCAGCTTGTAGTGTTGTGTGATGTCTTGGTACGAGATTAAAGGGTGCATGCGCTCGGGTTCAGATTCCTCGGCGTCGGCTCGGTGGGTCAGATCTCGAGCCACGTGGTTGGTGACCTCGTTGCCAGGAATGCATTGATGAGCTGGCGCCCAGATGATCATGACTGATCTCGTTGGCGGCTTTTGATTGATGATCCGGAGCGTAGTGGTATGAATTCTGCCGCTAGCAAAGTTGCGGCACGCCTGTTGGGAGTCGGTCACTATGACTTCTACCTCTGTTTGGGAGAGCGCGGGAGCTATGGCCGCTTCCTCGGCTTTGAGGGTATTTTATCGTGTGAGCGAAATGCTGGCCCGATGTTCTTTGTTGACGACGACGGTGGCTGTTGTGGCTGCGCGTCTGGGGTAAGAAGCCGCGTCCGTGTAGGCTGTAGAGGGTAAAGTCCCGTATCGCTTGTGTGTGGCCAGGGCGTGGGCCTCCCTTCGCTCTGCGTGGTGCACCGGGTGCATATTTCGAGGTAGAGGACTTACGGTGATGTTGCCCCGGATGGCATGGGGTGAGCTCGCAGTCTGAGGCAGCGGATGGCTCAGAGGGGCAGAAAGCCCCAGGCGTAACAGAATGGACCTCCCCGCTTCCGTAACCGCCAGCCTTGTTCGTTGACTGGATAAATGGGCCTCGATCAGCTCCTCGGCCGTGTTGTGCACACCTAGTCGTAGTAGGCGTTCTGTGGACGTACTGATTGGCAGGCCCATCGCCTGCTTATATGCCTTTCTAATCATTGTGTTGATTTTCTTGAGTTCCGTCGTGTTGAGAAGTGCGTATGGAATAGCGTAAGTTATTCGAGACACGACGAAGGCTTGCACAAGTCGAAGCGTGTCCGCCTCCCCCATGCGTCTTGTCTTGGTTGTTATTCGCCGGTTCATGTGGGTAACTTGTGCGGCGAAAACTGACGGCAGTCAAAGTTCTCGAACTAAAAGCAAAGCTCTTTCACTGAAGTTCCATCTTCACAGAGTGGAACAGTTGTCATTTTTCGCGTTGCGAGTCTGGAGTCGCTGCTCGCTCGGAACTTACCGTGCTCGTGATTGTCGTTTTCGTTCAGCATCGCGGGAACGTTCTTCGTCGGTGGTCGTTCCGCGCCGGCGCCGTCTACATTCTCGTCACTGTTCCCTGCGGCACTCCTCGTACGCATATTGTTCTTCGGGTGTACGAACTACACGTGTCCGCCTCATCGTTAACGCAGCTATCTTTAGTGCCGATACCTCTCCTGCTTATATACTGAGAGAACCTAGACGCCAGGCTATTGTTCACGGCTAACGCTCTAATCTGTTCCGCATTTTGATATCTGCGCGCCGCACAGCACCCTTATGGGTTTGTTAGAAATCGCTAAGTCCGTTTCTTTTGCCGGACGCCCAAAAAAATACGGAAGTTCAATCATACACAGCTTTCGCTGTAAAAGGCGCTGGCGCCTCTACGGGTGCACCCACAGCCGATACCGACAACCAAGAAACCACGATGGGTAAACGACCTTTTCGGTGGATACCTCCGCTGTCCTGTACAATGCACTTCTCCCCTCTATTGTGTTGGCTGTACATGGGAGGTTAATTAAAGCCATCCCGGCCCTCATGTTAGCCTGCACCGCTCGATAGACTGATGGAGTTACCACCTTGTACAAATTATGGAAAGGTATTCACGTTTTCTGATCATGATTCCCGCTTTCGTCATTGTCTTCTGATTCTTGTGATGAAGCCCCACCTCCCTCGGTAAAGATCGTATCAATGCCGCTGCACATTTGAGAGCTCGACAATAAGCTCCGCACCATCGTGCGTTAACCGTTTGACTCTTTCTCTCGATAGAGCGTCGCAGTAATTCCACGCCTGACAACTGAGTGATTGTGTTTCTTTCTAGCTCTCTGCTCATTGTAGGACCGAGTTCCCAACGAAGTGAGTAGATAGAAAGAATCGCGGAGATGCATTGGCGAGGTCAATAGCCAAAAGCGTGTCAAGCGACAAAACTGTGGCCTGCAAGCAGAGAAAGAAAAGAGTGCGAGAAATAGTTGACCTGAGAAAGGAAAGTGCCTATGTTGCAAGAAATACAACATTAAGCAATGAATCCCTCATTTGAGCCCATATGCGCTGGCGTAGTGCTCTTGGGCTCTGCAGCGGGAAGAAGAAGCAAGCTGCACATTGCGAAGTAGAGCTGCTAGTGTAGTTTGCCTTCTTGGCATGAAGAAACGAAGTTTCAGTGATCTGTTATTGTAAAAGTGCCATTTCATACAAAATTTGAGTTGAAATGAACGCATACGAGTAGAGTCCCTAAACTACTATATAAATGGCAAGGACTCACGACGTAGTAGTCTTTCAGTGTCATGTGGTATGAAACATTTTATGATATCGGTGATATTTTAAGGTTTACAAATGAATACATAGATACAGTGAGTGAAGCTTACTGCCAGATTGAAATTTATTGCACAAGGAGATGACGTGAACACTAACAATGGACGCAAAAAATAATTCTCTCATTTGTCCACCTTTACTCATGTTCGCGTGGTCACTGCTTTGTAATTCCTTAACCATGAAGTTGAGAATTTTTTCATGCGCAGAGAGAACTGTCCCCGTGAAACTGTGATACTGTCATTGCAGGTGCGGTTGTGTTGCAGACAACCTTGATTAAATTAGAATTTCAGTAATGACTGATCGGTTTACATGTCTAAAAGTAGCGAACGATCTAGAAGAAACAGCCGAGGGGGTGGAACAACACGTTAACATCCTAGTAAAGGCTTTAGAGGCGTCCTTGTAACAGAAACTATCGCGAAGTTACAAAATATAGAAGGTAGAAAAGAACAAGCGATAATGAGTGCTTGTTCTTTGTGCCCTCCAATGCAGATCGCGTTTTTTTAGTTAGTTTCTGCTGCACATACATGTCTTTCTTGACTACCTCGGGGGCTCTTTAAGATGCTTCTATGGCTTTGTACATGAGGATCTTGTATCCTGCTCCATCGGAACTCGGCCCCCTACACTGTGAACTTAAGACGCCAACACGTGCTGGATAGCAGAGTGCCATAGCATTGTTAGGGGCCACGTTTGAAGGAACTGTCGATGTGCCACTTTTTCCAGAGCACTGGGCATTATTGTGCGAAGTGTTGTGGCTTCTTTTGAAGATGTTAACGGATGCGGACCGAGATTGTGATTGGTAACGTTTAGCAGACTCATTTCGTGGCGTTTCGTCACGGAATGAGTAGGTCGACGCCCCATCTTGCGCTGGATTGTTCACAAGCTGCGGCTTACGTTCTCTTCCGTATCGCTGTGTATGTCGTCTTATTCGCCCGTCTCACGCAGCTCTTAAAATAATGATGCACTGAACGACGTACATATAGAATTTCGGTTTTCTAAGCACTGCTGTAATCCCGCACTGGGGCGGAGCGGCTGCGGGCAAATACAGAAAGGCTAGATCTGCCTTAAATAAAGAAAATTCTACTTCTCTTCCTTTTCCTCCTCGTCTTTTTTTCTCGTCATCGTCTTCCTCGAAATAAATTGAAGAGAGAACGTACCTGGAGGCTAGAATACAAAAAAAAAAATTTCGTTTTCACTCTGTACTTAACATGATTTCGTGTTTAATATATTGACACGTGTACTTATCTTTATCGGGCGACCACGCTTCGCTGCCTAACAAATGCTATCACACAGCGCGGGACGCGCCTGCATGTATCCGAAGTTTCTGGAAAGTTATCGATGCTTCTATCCGCGGTCTATTGTCGCCGAACCTTATGTTATCTGATTTCATCGCCTGACGCGAATGGTGTAGAACTCTGTGGAAGGCACGCGGGTCCCAACGATTAGTCTGGAACATTCGACGACTGCAGTATAAAAGCCGACGCGCTTGAGCCGCTGATCAGATTTTCGACGATCGCCGACTGTGTTCGCCGCTATCGTTGCGCTTTAAGTGTAGCCTGTTTTGTGGGCACAGGTTCGCCCAATAAAAGCTAGTTTTGTCTTTCACAGTACTGCTACTGTGTTCTTTAACGTCACTACCACGTGACAATATTTTTACTTTAAGGCGGGTAGATTTCACCTGTGATATTTTGTATTTGCGGTAAGATTGTAGTGTGTCGCGAGTCTTGACGCGAGGCAAACGAAGTTTGAGGCGCCAGGCAAAACAACGTGTTGCGGTGAGTACCCCTTCTGCCCACCACCCATCTGGAGAGAAGTCCAACACTTGCAAGGCAGGGAACTCGGAGTGTGCGTGCACAGTTTTTTATAGGTGGTTTGTTCATAATGATGAGCTGCTTGCAGTGCCCGCTGCTCATTCGAGTCAAGCATGTGGGTGCACTAGTTAACCTCCTAATTCACGTCGAGCCGCTCGGAATGGTTGGCGACATTATCCCCCAAAAAGTTCCTGCAACCGCGGATTTGGCGGTCGAACAGGTCGTGATCACCAGTTGGATCTGACTACTTGCCAAGGTGTCGAATAAATGCTGGCACATCTTAAAATATTGGTTCCATATTTTCTTGCCACTATAGGTGGCGAACAATGGCCTCCACGTCACACTCGGCATGTTCTCTTCGCGTTGCTAAATGAAAACTGTGTTATTGCTGCACGGGCGCTGGAACAACGGGTTGTAATATGCTACTTCAACAACACAAACCACAAAGATTTAAAAAAGAAGGTGGATGGGGAGACGGTGGCGGACGTCGCGAGAGAGTGCTCGATAAAACGCTGCCACTACGTAGAGGCAAGAAACGACGGGAGCGTGCGCTGCTAGCCGCTCAAATTTATTCGAATTGGCGGCCTGTAGAGGGGTCGCCTATTTTAGAAAACGCCATTGTGAAGATGGGCAGTGGTTGTCTGTGTGCTTCAAACTGAAGAGGGTCATGCAGCAACTAGAGTGGATAGTCTTGAATCAAGCATAAAGAATGCGCGAAACACTCAACTATTCGCATGAGGGCGAAAAAATATATTGTAAATGCAATTCTGAGCAACAGGCTATACGGGATAGGTGCCTTGCTAAGCCGGAGCCCGATTGGAGCTCGGAAGTTCGGACAGAGGTTGAAACTGCACAACTCAGTGCGTATCAAACTTGGGCAGTCCTACACCGGTAATGCTAGATAATTAGCGAAGCAACTAGTTAGTCTAGCAGCGTCAATCTTTGAATGAATGAATTTGAATACGTGGATTCCCTATAGAAAGTCGAAAATTGTTGGTGCATTTCAATTTACCCTAGCTTTCATGCCCTCAAATCGGAGTGTTTCGGTTTTGGCAAGCTTTCCAAGGTTTGCATCCTAAATTATTGCGCACTTTTCCCTGTTCCCTACATCCAACATAGAGAACGCCCTTTTGACCTTCGCAGTACATACTAGGAAGGCTAGTAGATAGAGTGCGCAACTTCAAAGGAGAGGCGAGTCGTGGGCATGGATGCGCTAAACACATCATTGGCTCAATAATTAGTTTCAATAATGCAAAAAACGGATGCCAGATGGCATCGGAAAGGTGCCGGTCCTGTCGTAATAACCGAATAATATCCAGTAAAAACCGATTGGAGGGTGGGTAGCGGGAAACTAGGGATGATACTACATAAAATGAAGAAACGTAAAAGCCATCTTTTTCATAGACTGAGAGCATAGCAAGCGCCACTTTGGTTTAAATCTATTGCCACACTAGAAAGAGAGCATAAGGGATAGATAGGAAGAATATGTCAAAGTTTAAGATAAGTTTCGCTGTGTGGTGGAAGCCCCTACCTCGTTTATAAAAAAGACGCTTGTAGCATTCATCCAGGAGAGGCCTTCCCATGTTTATGGCCCGTTATGATGAAGAAAAAAGCGCGTGTAGTACCTTGCAATGTGAGAATGTAGCGTACCAAGTAGCACTCTGTTTGTGTACTCTTTCTCCGTCCCCATCGACTTGAGCTAAACAAGCATTTTCTTAGGAAGCTAACTTGTTTTCAACATGTTTTTTGTATACCCAGTACAATTTATTGCCCTTTGGCGCATGGCTGTTTCTGAAGCTGTCATGCATTGCGTTATTCACAGTGAATGCATTGGCAAGTTACATAAACAAAAGCCGTTGTCTGGTGTTTTAAGGCATGTCATTGAATTCGTAGTTTTTCGGACAAATCCCGATTCGGACACATGTTAGTGGCCAGTGGTTTTCTGCGTTTTTTTTTCAAATTTATCTCAATATGATCGATAAAAATTGATTTGATATAAAATTAGCTATACTTTTAGTGCACGGGCCAAGCGACGAATGCAATAACGCATTGGCCCTGATGCTAAATATTATGTGGTAAATTACAAAATCTGACAGTACAGAGGTACCTGAATCAAATGAGAAATAAGTAAATACTAAAATATAGATTGAACGATAAAACAACTATGGAGAGACCTAACAAAGTTTCGTAATGTGTAAATGCGACGGAATTATGTGTGGCTGAGTGCGTCGCTGACTTATGTCGTTGATTATAGTGCTTCGGCGATATGGTGCCGAGTTTAGCACTGCTCTGATGTTTCCGTGTGTTATGGTGGTGCCCGTGTGGTTGCAAAACAACGCATGACGACAAATTGGCCATATTGCGATCTCTCAGCCGAGTTTTATTTGCGGAGTTATCATTAAAATAGTGTTTACAGCAGATTGCGTGGAGTGACATTTCTCTACGATCCCACTTTTCAGCACGATGGCACCACTTTGTGGAGCGATGACGCTACCTTCCCGAGTCGCAGCGTAGTGTTGGCACTGCATTTGTTCTTCGACTTTGTAGGCGAATTGCACCTGCTACTCTGGGGAGAAGTCGTCGTCGTCGTCCGGCACCTGAAGCACATCGCACGTTATTCGTCGTCGGTGTGCGTGGGCTCCGATGACGGCGTGACGGCGTCTGCGAGCCCCCGACAACGCGAAAGGCAGAGCTAGCGTTCGTGCTCGCTAAGCGGCCCCTCGCCCTGACATCTACTGAACCGACCGCAAGGCAGGGCCGAACCACCTGCACAGGCTTGAACATATTCGTCACTGTCGCGCGTTGCCAGGGTGGCGCAGCGGTCAGCGGGCTCGGCTGCGGAGTGGTAGCAGTTGCGGTAGCGTGGCGGATCGAATCCTCACCGTGGCTACGTTTTATTTTTAGTTAGGTGAGGATGACGTAATTTTGGGGCCACTTTTCTGCGACGGCTTTCTGGGGATGGTGGGGTCGCACATTGAGCCAAGTAATGTTTTGGCAATGAAAATAATGAACAGAGAAGACGGTCGGCTGATAAAAGTTAGAAGAGCCTTAGCCAGTAGGGCATCTAGAAGTCACGTGCTGTCGATTTGGAAAATTACACGATACATTGCGACAGAAATAAATGGCTGCATGATCGCTGAAAAAATGAATAAATCAAATCAAACCTCTAGCGCAATGGGCAAACATCTGCTTGAACAGTTTATAATAGGAGTAAAAATATCGAAGAAAACACATGATCAAAAGAAGGATGGTGCAGTTTTCCTACAACAGCTGATCAAGATTGCCACAGTTATGCACAAGAAAACAGGTGAGGGCTCGTAAAAAATCACTACTATTCTATACTTCTCATAGCAAGATTGTGGCCTATGTCGGGAAGCACAGCGAAGAACTCCTGCACGCAAGCTTACTCTGCTTAACGAACTCTGCATAAAGATAAAAGCGGCCGTTATCTTTATCTCCACGGAGCAATATTTGTTATGTTTTTATTCATGTATTGCGGTTCTCAGAATACCCTTCAAATCGAGGTAGGCAGGGATAACGAAGTTTTGTAACACTTGACAAATGCATAGCCTGCCCTCGATGACATAAAGGCAGTTCAAGTTAAGAACATGCCAGATGATCTACCCAGCGACGCTACCTATGAAGTACGCAGGAAGGGGTCGTCTGAGAATGCACCGAACGAGAGACGAAATGCTCTCAAGGGGCGCGCACACACGTTTGACGCATTCCTTGCATCCTGAGGGCTACACGATTGAGAGACAGATAGAAAACAAAAAACAGAGAGGTAAGCTACACTTTGTCCAGTTTACTACCAAACAAGCGGGGAGGGAATGGGGGAGTAAAAGAAATGCAGGAGAGACAAGAGTTTATAGAGATCAGTCTTTTGCAGTATACAAGCTTCAGATCGTCTTAAGTCGGAGAGTCAAGTCAGTCGCATTCACATACTGTAGAAGAGCTGGTGTGGCTATCTTGTCTCGCGTACTCTGAGGTCAGGCTCCGCGAACATTTGCTCTTGGAAAAAGTCGATCATCCTGTCTTATCTCGACACACTCCAGAGTCTGGCGTTGTTTGTCGAAGTGGGAAGTGTAGCAGATGGCCTTATTCGCAGCATTGTGCATTGGTATGTCCCAATGTATTTTTTTTTTTTTTGCGCACCGTTGCGATCTGGGTCCGGTAATCGGGTTTGGGCTCTGTCCGTGCGGCGAGGTTGTCACAGGCGAACAACGCATGTTGCAGTATACGACAGAGTGAGAAAAAGGCAGTGGCACTTCAGAGAACCATTGTGGCACCACTTACAATAGGAGCTAGTAGAAATGCTGGGGGTGTCGTGTCATCAGGTTGGGCGAGGTACTGCCCGAAAGTGGGAGAAATGCGGCCCAAACAAAGAAGGGAACTGTGTAAGTGAGTGCACCCCGAATGAGACTGCAAATCCATTGTCCGTCGCAGCGCAGAAGAAAATCAGCGTTAGAAAATTAGACAAGATCCCGAATACCCATTGGAAGTCTATAACGCAGGCAGCAGAAAAGAAAGTAAGTTTCACGCGAATTGATGAGGCATGTACAGCAAGGAAGTCTTGATGGTGAAGGCAGTATATTTGAAAACTGCTAAGCACTTCGAGAAAAGTATTATAAGGTAGAAGCAGAGAGCGCTAAGCACTTGGATGTCAGGCGAAGTATAGACACAATGCAGGAATTATACAGCAATTTTTTTCTGCTGTACTTTAGGCCTCAGATGGTAAAGTATTTTTGAACTTCTAGGGCTATGCTGACAGGGCTGTAAAGCAAATTACATTTGCCCTACTTGTATGACGTGCGTATGTTATGCCACGAAAATAAAGTAATATGATTGGTTTGAAATGATAACTGTTTCATCTAGTGTCGCCTTACACGCACAAGAATCTCATCCTCAAATTGAGTTATTAGGTTTCCAATTTCAGAGATGACGGGAATCTACGGCAAATCTGTTGTTGCTCCATACCACAAAATTTAGGTCTATACAAGCTCTACTTGAGAGGAGATATAAGCCAACTTCACGCGAGCTGCTGTCTGTCTTACCAAGAATGCATTTCTAGATGAACTATGTTTTCCTTCTTCCTGCACTCCGGACCGCCCGTATTTCTCTGGCGGTCTCAATACACGTGTTGGTGCCTTCTAGGAAATGCGCCTCAACCGAAACTGAAACGCTTTTTTTCTTATTGGTTATGATAACCTGGTGGTACATTGAGTCTTTGTCGACTTTTCTCGTATAGCCTTAGGATTCAAGCTTATGTCAATTACCGTTTAAGTCCCTTCTGTGACAAACAGAATGTCGAAGCTGTAAGCAAGGTAATACACGAACAAAACTACACTGAGCCAGTCCACCAATTCAGTGTGTGTAGACCCGCTGCCGGGGGCATCATTTACGTCTTATTTCTCTGGCGCATTCACAAGACCTGAATCTTGCCGGCTGTCAAGACGTTTGCGATGACAGAGTGACTTCTTTTTTTCTGACGAAGGCTTAGGAACACATTTTCTGCTTACTACGACTTTGTGTCTGCTCACATTTGGCGACCATATTGCATTTTATGCTGCAGAGTCTTACGTGCCATTGTTATTTTTCTGGTTTGTCAAGAAACGAACGCCACGCTGGATTCACCTGCGTTATTGCTGATGCTCATATGGCACCCTCCAGGGCATGATTAACGCCAATCTCAAAGGTCATGCATGCTTAGTCCTAAAGCTGGTGACAAAAATAATAACGTCACGTGACAGGCGCAACGTGACAGGCGCCATGTATGTGTCTTCTGCTTATTGTGAGAAGCGCAGACGAGTGTGCCTTCGGATCCATTTAGTGTAGTAAATCTGGCCAATAACCGAGTCATGCGTGGCTATAAATTATCCGAACAATAAAATTTGATCTCATTGAGATATTTGAGCCAGCCACATGAGCGAATTTTTAAAGACATACTAAAGGCAACTACTAAGTCGACAGGGACTGTTTAAATACCATTCCAGAAACCTCTAAACGCTTGCCTTGTGGAAAGAAAATACTTAGTTTACGAGAAAATTGCGTCTGAAGAGTCCGAATACTGTTTTCGAAATTAAAATCTTCCCCCAAAGAACCGGGAGAGTGGTGACATTGCATAGACCATCACCACCCTTTGCTGCCGTCGGTGAGTAAAACGGCGCCCTACAGACGGCTGTACTGACCCAACACAGGGCGACAGAAGGGTGGATTCGCCGCTGCACCTGCTTTTTGGTCAAGTGACGCAGACCGTTCGGGAAACCCGCGACATCTACAGGAAGTTGAATTCTGCGCTACTTGCAGTTTGTGCGAGTTTCCTGAGCCAGAGGAACCAGCGCAACAGTACGTGACAACGAAACTACTGAAACGCAAGAGCGTGGGTGGTTCAGAGTTCAGCGAAAACGAAACCTTTCTCCAACCACATCGTTGTCAAGGGTAATTTCAATTAGTTCTTCTTTTTCGGAAAGTGTAATAGAACTGGAGAAGTAGCGTTTTATTTCATCTTATAATACAACAGAGGTATTTTTTTTTTTTTTGCAACGCGTGGCTGGGTACCAGTGACTAAATTTAGCTGAGGAGTGCTGTCCACATCGCGCCAGTGCTTGAAAGTCCCGGAGAATTCTCTAATCATAGCGTGCATTTAAATAAATTTCTGGAGTATTAGGGCTTTGTTCGGGATAATATTGAGGCCTTAGAGATTCTCAAACAGTAATCTATCACTTTAGCTTGACTTAATATTTGCTTTTAGTGTCCCTTTCAAGAAACTTAAGGAAAAAATATAGGTCTCTATAAAGATAAGGCTTTAGTTAAGCTCGGTTGCACGGCACTCGTTGTTGCCTCATCGATTTACGAATTGCGTTTTACATTTTAATACAAAACAACGGCTATGATAGGCGCCTTAACCGAGATACATATGTAATAAATATGCCCCCATCTCAAGCTCTTTAATACCTTCCTAAAGTTCGAAAGATGAGCACTGTCTCCTTCTGTTCTCTCTTGAAGATAGCCATCGTTGTAGATGGCCGAGTTCTAAATGTAAATCGCCTGCAACGTGGCCAAAAATGAAAATTACCGAGTGGAAGATAGATATGCAAACTGGGTGAACGGTGAAGACCGTGGCATGTGACTGGCTGAACTCGGAGTGCAGCAAGAGACTGCGGAGTGGCAAAGCAAAAATCGATAGCTTCGATCATGGAATGCGCTTAGTAAAAGAGCGTCGATATTCCACAAAGTTGCCTTTAGGTTTGCCATTATCTACACTGGTACATGTTCATTCTGACTGAATCACAATGCACGAGCACTCATTGGGCTAAAAAGCAAAAAAAAAAAAGCACGAATGAGGTTCGAGTCTTACACGTAGCATCAATACGGATCAGCTGGAGCGCCAATGTTGTCTTTTGGTGTGTTCTTCATCGTCTGTATTCCAGCATTATCAAACCAATATTTTCAAACTTTAATTCTTGCCTACAATTCATCATTCCCCGAAGGCCATCCCAAAAAGTTTCTGAAGTGAGACAGGGGAGCGGCAGCCCGACACGCTGAAATAAGCAACAAAATCACAGAACCAGCACTTCTGCAGGCCGAAGTGAAAACGCAAGCACAAGTACTGAAGTAAATGCGGAATGAATAGCTCGGTGTCTTTTATTTATTCCCAAGAAGTCTTGCACACCCTTCCCATAGAAGCGATTCCATTGAGCTCCAATGTCTATCTTTCGTTCAATCCAAAACCCTGCGTGAAAGGGAGCATTGTTATGTCGCCACTCGGACAGCATGTCAAGGGGAAATGGAACTTCAAATAATGGTGACCGGAACTTCAGCGGGTCCACCCGTATTCGAAAGCGTTGTATGGTAAGGAAGAAAAAAAACTAAGTATGTGCCTCTTTACAGACGTGCGTGGACGATAGTGGAGCATCGCACCGCGTGGTATGATTCGACAGCTTTTCTTGTGGGCTACTTATTACCTTTTTTTTTTCATGATTGCAATGCGCGTTTACGTGACGCTTCATGTTGAAAGAACGACATGTTGTATATTTCTTTTACATAAGTTAAATTCATCAATGAATTATTTTCTTGCATATTGTATCTAAACAAGCAATTCGTACGTAGGAAAGCTATCTTTCTGAAATAATGTTATTCGTGGAACTTAGGATTTTTCAAGAATAAGCCTGATGATTTTCATCTGGCCGTGCGATTACAATACTGCTACACGCGATTGCAAGACGTCATTCTTGTCTACGTACAAGTGCTGTATGAGAATTTAAATGGGCCTATGGCATATACGTTAACTTGTTGACCAAATGCGGTGGATACCAAGCTGATTACTTGGGCGTAATGATTTAATCACCTTGTTCTGCTAATATTGGCTGCATCAATGAGTATAAAAAGGTGCAGAGCACTTCGGGCGGAAGTTACCTTGGTTGTGTATAGCATAAACCGGACATGTGCCTTTTAGTGCGAAGGGTAATTGTTGTCACGCTATATCTTTTGTTGGCGTAATGCATTCTATTCGAGGTATAAGAGACAAGAACGCGGTATATATGATTAGGTAAAGCTGTGATTCTGAGTACGTATGAAATTCTGAGCAAGGCTCTTCCCGTGTTGCAGACAGGGTTCCTTACTGTCGGCATATAGGCTTTCTACTGGTGAGATCCTGTACGCACCAGTTGCTAGGCGTAGTCCCTGACTGTGTGCGATCAAGTCGTTTGATTATGACTGCTTCGCTGACCCGTAAACTATGCAGCAACACTCAAGAAGCCTGTGCACGACAGAATGGTAGACAAGCAACAGGCAAGTTCGGTCGGCGCCCCAATGCTTACGTGATAGGACCTTCGGGATGGTAAGCGGTTTGCCTTAGTGTTTAGGCTCATGAAATTGATGATGAAAAATGATGATGAAAAACTGATGAAATTCAGTTTCTTATCAAAACTATTCCTAAAAGCTCTTGTTCGAGCTTAACTAGCAGTGGGCTTTGATTTAATTTGAGAGCTGGGTTCGGGTGTAGCCCTTTTTTTTTGTGATAACGTGACTGCCGCAGTTTTTTTTTTCTTTTTTTGTAGAGAAACGGAATGCATTTTTTATCGGCCCATTGTGTCAGCCTGTTTATTGTTACCTGTTTATTGTTATCTGCATTTGCCTTTCGCATATAGATATCCTTGAGGCACGGCATGCAATTTGAAGGTCGTTGACGTGTAAGAGTACATAATGTTGGACGGTATGCACTAAATTTATGGAGTTCATCTTTGCCACGAAAAGTATAGTGCTTAATATGCAACGCTGTGGGACATCCCTTTCTTGTACAAAGACTCGGCACAATGTTGCACACAGATGCCATTACTATGTTTTCTTTGATAGAAAATCGGATAGGCAGTTGATCATTCTGCCACGAATTTCTTGTGTTGCTAGATCTTGTAAAATACCATACCTCCTTCTGGTGCACGCTTCTTCTAGGTAGAAAAAAAAATGGCTAGGCAGTGTTGTTTGTAAACGAATGCCTCAGGTATGGTATGTTAAAGAGGAACAATATGGCCAGTTATTCAGCAGCCTTTCTTGTAACCACACTGGTGAGTATCTGTTGCGAGAACGTGTGTTAATCTTATATTTATTATGCTTTCATATGATTTTTCCAGGCAGCTTGTTAGGGCTATAGGCATATAGCTGCTGAGATTATTTGGTAACTTTCTGTTTTGAGGAAGGGAACAATAACTGCTTCTTTCCACTTAGCAGGTATTTTACCGGTTTCCCTGATCGCGTTGAAGAAACGCAACAAGGCGTCCGCCGCTTTTTGGTACAGGTGGGCCAGCATAGCGTAAAGTATTTTGTCAGATCCGGGAGCTGTCTTCACAGCCGAGAAGATTATTCTGTTTATTTCATAGAGTGTTAAAGGGGCAATAAATGGTGTATCTAAACTTTCCGTTGTCGGAAGCTCTCGTTTTTCGGCGGACTCTGTCTTTTAGGATGGTTGCGGAATAGTTGGCTGAGCTAGATATTGTTAAGTGTAGCTGATGCCCACTGCTATATAAGCTTTATTCACGCGGGAGCTAACGGAGGCCAAAATGGCGACGCTATATCAAGCGGGCTCAGACGACATCTTCTTTCTCCTCAGTGCAGCCACACTCTGGCGGCTGTTCCGTATCATCACCCCCGGCAGTAGAACCACCGTCCCGGTGCTTAATCAACACATCAGCGGTGAAAGGTGTCTGGTATGGCTTTAGTCTCGCCACGTGAACGATGTCACTTGCAGCTGACGATGACGCTGAGAGGTCGGCGCGGATGATTTCACACGTGACATCGGTCACTTGTCGCGCCACACGGTATGAGCCAGTGTAGCGCGACAGCAGCTTTTCGGAAAAGCCCACACGTCGAATGGGTGACCAGAGAAGCACCACAGAACCTGGAGAAAAGTGCACGTCGCGATGATGGCAATCATAGAGGGGTCTCTGATGCTCCTGTGAGGCCTCGAGACGGGTGCGGGCGAGCTGGCGCGCGGGGTCGGCGCGTGCGATCGCGTCGCAGGCGTATTCAGCGGCTGAACGTGCAGGCGAGGGCAGCAAACTGTCCAAGGGCAACGCGGCTTCTCGGCCATATAGGAGATATAATGGTGAATAGCCGGCGGTGTCGTGACGCGATGAACTATAGGCGAACGTCTCATATGGTAAGTGGAGATCCCAGTCGTGGTGGTCACTCGCAGCGTACTTCGAAAGCATGCCGGTGATGGTCCGGTTGAGGCGCTCCGTGAGGTCGTTGGTCTGTGGGTGGTAGGACGTGCTGAACTTGTGCTTTGTCGAGCAGGAGCGGAGGATGGACTGGTCGACTGCCGACAGAAAGCTGCGGCCACGGTCAGTGAGTAATTGGCGCGGGGCACCGTGCACTAAAATGATGTCATAGAGCAGAAAGTCAGCAACGTCAGAAGCACAACTTGTCGGGAGGGCTCTGGTGATTGCGTACCGCGTAGCATAATCAGTAGCGACGGCGACCCATTTATTTCCTGAGCCCGAGAGAGGAAACGATCTAAGAAGGTCTAGACCAACACGGAAAAAGGGTTCCGGTGGGATGTCGATCGGCTGAAGACATCCAGCTGGAGGTGCGGAGGGATTCTTCCAGCGCTGACAGGGCTCACAAGCGGCAACGTAGCGCCGCACGGAGCGGGCGAGACCCGGCAAAAAGAATCGACGGCGTACACGGTCGTATGTGCGCGAGATTTCCAAGTGTCCAGCCAAGGGAGCGTCGTGAAGTTGATGGAGGACAGTCGAACGCAGGTGTGATTGAATGACGAGCAGAAGGTCAAGGCCGTGTGGATCGAAATTGCGGCGGTATAATGTCCCCTCCTTGAGGAGAAACATTCGGAGAGAGGCGTCGCCAGGCCATGACTCCAGACGGTCGATGAGGGCTCATAATAAAGGATCGCGGCATTGCTCGTTGCCGATTTGAAGCAACTGGGACACAGAAAACGCAAGCGATGGCGTCCGCATCAGCTGGTTCATCGACGGGGTAGCTGGACAAACAATCGGCATTCTGGTGCAAGCGTCCCATCTTATATATCACGGAGAATGTATATTCTTGCAGGCGTAACGCCCAGCGAGCGAGTCGTCCCATGGGGTCCTTGGGGGAGGTTAGCCAGCGGAGAGCGTGGTGATTAGTGATGACGCAGAATGGGCGTCCGTACACGTATGGACGAAAATCCGCAACAGCCCACACAAGAACGAGGCATTCGCGCTCCGTGATTGAATAATTGCGCTTGGTGGGTGATAGAAGTCGACTGTCTTAGGCTATAACGCGATCATGTCCATGCTGGCGTTGTGCTAACACTGCTCCTACGCCGTGACAACTGGCATCAGTTCAAACTTCCGTTGAGGCAAACGGGTCAAAGTTGGCCAGAATTGGAGGCGTGGTAACGAGAGTAGTGAGCTGCGAAAAAGATGCGGCTTGGTCAGGACCCCAAGAAAATGGGGCTCTTTCTTCAAGAGGTCGGTAAGGGCGCGTGCTATGGTCGCAAAATTCTTCACAAAGCGTCTGAAATAAGAGCACAGCCCTACGAAACTACGAACGTCCTTGGTAGACTTCGGAGCAGGAAAGTTCGTAGCGGCGCGAATTTTGTCCGGATAAGGTTGCACGCCTCTGGCATCCACAAGGTGTCGGAGGACGGTGATTTGGCGGTGAGTGAAGTGACATTTTGACGAGTTCAACTGGAGACCGGCGTGGCGGAACACGTCAAGAATCGTCGTCCAGATAGCACAAAGAGGTGGACCACTTGAACCCCTGAAGGAAAAAGGCAATCATTCCTTCGAAAGTGGCGGGCGCGTTACAGAGACCAAAAGGCATCACCTTGGACTGATAAAGACCGTCTTGGGTAACAAATGCAGTATTCTCTCGGTCGATGCCGTCGACGGATATCTGCCAATATCTGGACCGTAAGTCCATAGAAGAAAAATAGGCGGCACCGTACAGGCAGTCTGGAGCGTCATCAATACGTGGCAAAGGGTACACATTCTTTTTTTGTGGTTTTGTTCAGGTGGCGACAATCTACACAAAAGCGCCACGTTCCATCCTTCTTTTTGAGTGTAAAGTGCTGGGCTAATATGTCTACTTGTTCCTGTATGCATGCCTGAAGTGGAGAGTATGCGGATTTTGTAGGGAGCATAGTCGCTCCTGAACATGCGAACCTGGCCCACATTCTCTTGGATATGGTTAATCTGTTAGTTGATGAAATATAACTTTTGCATGCGATTTTTTTCGGCTTGAGTGCGCATATACCTTGCTTTCGCTTTTTTGAACGAAAGAAGATTATCTTGTGTTGGGTAGCATTTGAAGGCACCCTGCGCTTTGTTTTTAATTTGCTTAGCTTCTGTGCACCCATTCGGCCACTAGGGCTTAGGTTATTTTTCCTTAATAATCCATTAGATTGAGGGCTAGATAGCCTGTGTGTGTGGAGGAATGTAGAAGAAACAGATGGCGACTGTTTTATGCGCTGATATGGCCCCAGCGGTGGCTTCTATGTGGATTTTATTAGCCACTGCTTTGGTTTGAAAACCGTGTTTGATAGCAACAGCCACACCACCTGAATGCCAGTTAGCCTGAGTACGGTAGCCCCGTAGAACAGCGAAGCCTTTTAAAATATTTGTGTTTTTGTCACGTAAGTTTGCTTCCTGTCGGCACAAGGCCACAGGGGAGAAGTTACGGACTATATATTTTATGGCACCTAAGTTGCGGGGAGTCCTTTACAGTCCCAGAGAGTCACAAATTCTATGATAGAACAGGAAAAGAAAAATAGTTTTTTATATGGTGATATGGGGGCTCTAGAGCAACAGGTGACAAAGTGACATGAAATGTAGGCCACGTGCCATTTCGTGGGGCAATGACCTGATGTCGGCCTCTTTTCCCTCTATCAGAGAGGATCGGGGGCACGACAGGCTGTTTTCGAGGCTTGCTGCTGGAATCAGGCTCTCCAGAGTCGACAAACTTCCATGGAGTCAGTACCGGAAGGGTATTCCTCAGTTGGGGTGCTGTGCGAAGGTACCGGTTTCTTCGCGAGAAGTTGTCCCTTCAGCACCGTTAGTGAGGCATGTGTGGTCCCTGCATTGCGCTGGCTGTTACCAGCACTGGTAAAGGCTTTGGGGCCTCGAGTAGAAGATGCATAATGTGCCTCTCCTGACTCCTTTCGTGAGGGCTGGAGTGCAACACTAGGTCCTGCAGCAGGACCGGAGTGCTGACCAACACCATATGCGGTACTCGTCCTCTTTGTACCGCTTGGCTGTAAGAGCCCTTGTGGGCAAACTCGCTTGGTCTCCTTGTTTTAATGTATGGGATATTCTCTTTTTTTCAATGCATTGATTTCTTTTTCTTTTTTCCACGCAGGACAGGCAGTAAAATGTTCGGTAGCCATACTGGCCGCCCACCTTGGAGCGAAACCAGGGAGTGCATCTCGAGCACTAGCCATACATAACTGCTATAACAATACGTGTCCAGCCAAGGAACGCTGACCACGCATGGTTAACTGTTTCCACAAGGAAAGTTGGAAGTAAATGGAAGAGAAAAGGAGGCAGAATAGATAAAATGAGAGAGAAAGACGAATGGTTAAGAGGGGGACAGGAAAAGGCGGCTGCCGATTTCCTCCAGGTGGGCCCGTCTGGAGGTGCCGTCCACGTGAAGCAGAGGCCGAAGAGGTGTGTTGCCTCCGCCGGAAGGCCGTAGAGTTACGAATAACGGGAATCGGCTCGACTCACGCAATCCCCTTTCCCCAGACACGGGTAAGCCGCGCATGGCTACGCGTGGGAGGTTCCAACACTCGTGTGCTCGGGTATGTGGTGTCGCAACACACCAAACGCCTGCTGGCGGAGGCGCCCCTGCGGGGTTGTGGTGGCTGCTTAAGCATAATACCTAATATAAAGAAAGCAGAATAATTAAATTGATAAACACACGCACACAAAGTGAAATATGCAGTAGAAACGCTTACTATACAAACTGCATAATTTCAGGTAAAATAAACCAACGTACAGGCACATGTAAAATAGCTTTGCATGCAAGCACCTGAAAATGTCACTACCGCAGTCTTATAGCCCTAGTGAGTGTGAAACACAAACTGGGCACTCGATGATTCAATAGTTGCGGAATAAAGTAGCCCGTTTGGAAATATACCGCCTTTTGTCTACCCCCCTCCCACCACTTACCTTTTGCTCTGCCGTTTATACTTCTTTCTCGCCATTTCCCTTGCCTTATGTAGTGTAGTAAACTTGACAAAGCCTAATTATTATGCCTGCTTTTTCATTCATCATAAACGCTTTATGTAGGCACATTGCCGGAATCTTATTTTATTGGTAAAAACATATTGACAATTCATTTGAATGAGTTCTCACACTAGTATTTTGATATAATAAATACTTGCACAATGTGTACTTTCTTCTGCAAAAGCTGTTACAAAACACACACTAACTTCTACTATGGCGGGAGAAAAAGAAGTACTTTAATGCAAAATGCTATTGTAAACTGCGGAGTTGTGGAACTGTATTATTTTCCCATGAAAACTTAATCTACGGGCGAAGGAAGTGCTGCAAAGAAACCATGCAACTTTCTTTGAACCTCGGCTAGGAAGGATGCGAAAAACAAAGAGAAAACATTTAAAGAAAAACAGATACTACAGAGCTTCGAAAGGTTTAGTTCGCTCGCTGTCCGGATAGATTACGCATTATGGCGAAAGGCAGTGGCTTACGCACAGCTGACGATAGCTGAAAAATACTCGCTCGTTCAAATACTACAAGCTGGAAATAAGGGGCCACTTGAACACCCGTGATCGACAATATGAGGAACAGCAATTCAGTGGGAAAAGAAACTATTATTGCCAGCGCCTTGGCATGAGATCTGATACATAAGACAGCATTTCAAATTTTGCAATTGACAACGTGGTCCTGCATTTGTCAGTTCCTGTTTCGGTGTCACATAACCACCAAGTAATTAGTATTTTTTTTTTTTGCAGTAGTCCTGGTTCATATGCTATTGATCATGAATGATCATAAGTTTCCCGATATACATGCGTAGAGAATACATGTCACAACAGATTTATGGTACTTGCAAGTAAACTCTTGAGCAATTTTTACATTGGAAACCGTCACGTTTGGCTTGTGCTCGCGGAATGTTTGTGATAAACATGCGCTTTGAAATCCAATTTCCGGTGGGCGTTTGTGGTCATGAAAGGAGCCGGTTTGTGACACCACGTCCCAGCGGCCGAGCATCGCATATTTGAAGACGTGTATTGCGTTAGTTTTTGCCTCTGCGCTCACGAATCGGATTATTGCGGATCAGTTTATTGCGACACGTAGTCGCTGCCCGTGTAAGTAAGGCAACACCATTACTGCATTGGTAGAACTTTTATTAAGGCGTGCACATGCACATACGTTCGCGTACAAATGCGATATCACGACTTGTTGTTTTCAGAAGAAACAGAAAATAATATAATAAATAACGGAAACCAATTTGAGTAAGCAAGTGCAAGGCCGCTTTGTCTGACAGGTAGTGGTGGAAAAAAAAAACCAAATCAGATTGCCGTGTTGTAGTGCCACAAACCAACTAAAATAACCTTTAGAAAGCCTCCAAGAATCGCCAGCTACAACACGTGCCTATTAACCAAGTTCTCTTCGGAATGCAATTTTTTGCAGAGTTTGATACTCTCTAAACACGATGAGCAAAGTGCTCCATTGCGTTACAAACAATCTTCATCCCATGCCGCGGGAGAAACAGAATAATGTTTTAGTGCCAACTGCATATATTGTTATTAATGTGTTCCGTAAATACCTCGTCTTTAGTAATATCTTTGGTACCAAAATTTTTATTTTGAGCATTATTTATGCTGACCGACTTGTCATCTACACATATGGTGGCTCCTTGGACAGCATACTGTACGCCTAAAGGTACTGAGACATTTGACTTATACTTTTCATGATGATGAACCTGCGACACACAACTGATGAGTTACAAACGTACAACTTTCGCAAATATTCGCTGGGAGATCAAACTGGTGCAAAGTGCCGGCCGTTGTAACTGTTTTCATCCTAGGTGTGTGGGTATGGTGGCTATAGCATTAAGGTGCTGGCACAAGGATTTGGTTTCTACTTCTGGTCATCGTGCTGCCAAACGCTAACATGCTCGTCTGCCTAGAAATATGTGCTTAGTAATAAAAATGTGGTAAGAATGCAGCCGGATCTGCTCCAAAATATCTCACGAGCCAATGTCGCTATACGATGGGAAACATAATAAACCAGTAACTGAAGTAGATTTCGTGATTTTAATTTATGAATATTTTGTTTTTTTCCCAATTAGTCGTCGGAGTTCAGTTTTGATTATTGTGATGACCGGCCTTCGGTGGCCTATATTTCTACGCTTTCATTCCTTAAGATAGAAAACAGAAACATTGCATGACTCGGAAAAATTTGTCTTCGTCGAAGAGCAAAGTTATCATAACGGCGGGTCGTACGTCACGTTATCGGAATACTTTTTTAGAGGTGAAGGCTGTACTTTTTTAACAATGTTTACGAAATACACCGACGATTACGATACTCCCTCATGAAAAGTTTGAGCGCAGATCGCTACGTATTTTCATTCCGCCATATATCGGCTCGCGAGGAGAATCTGTCGCGTGCGGCCCGTTGCAAACGTAGCGAGGTGCTACGCGACCGCCTCGCTAATCTGGAGACCACGAGTGGCGCGTGGGCGCGATTCACAGAAGCCACCGCCGACAGACCCCCAAGACTACGTGCTCTACTCCAGCGCCATCTCGTAGCCATCCTCGCCGCACTACGCTTTTCTTCTCACGCTTTCGCCGTACCTTTCTCCGCTTTCCGTCTCATTGTTCCGCTGCTCCTTCCTATTTGCTTTCGTACTCGCGTCTTTCATCTCCCGCTGCGCCCCTTGTTGCTTTCATGATTCGCCGTGCTTTTCATTCGGTTACACTGACGCTTGCCGCAGAAACGGGTGCCTAAGCTCTGCGCTCTATAAACCAAAGCGACTCTCTCAGATGGGTGCAGTCAATGAGCGGCACAGTGAACGGGCCTTTCAATTGAAAAAGAGTAATTATAGGCTTAAAGTCTATCATCATGTCGCCGATTCTTCCATGCTGTTGAACTACATTTGAAGACACAAAGCATATCCTATTGTGCCCTATAGGCTACATAAAAATATATAGTTCTTACGTGTGCAGGCTTTTATTGATGCTCATTGATTATTAATTCTTTGTGAGGTGTTCTCAATAAAAAATATGCATTTTTCTTTAATATATATCGCTCTGCAGGCTGTGCAGGGCCCCAACGGAATGGCAGATTTCTTAGAGTTGGTTATATTTTCTACTCGTCACATAGATAACGTAAAAGCAACTCCGTTGCTCAGCGAATAAGATGCAACAAAGAAACTTGCAGTTTTCAATATGTCACGTACGGCTCGCACAGCTTATCCCTACTATGAAAGATATCTCTTGTTTTGATGTGCCTGTGCTTTTCCATTAATAGCAATAAAAAAATTGAAGAACTTTCTTACCATATTAAGAGCAACAGCTCGTTCTACGTCGTCCATCAAGTTCTGAGAAGCTACCGACCTCGTCTATCTTGCTCATAAACTGAGCTCTGAAAAGTTGCACTCGCCGCGTCCAACATTTCCTGTTCTTCCTCGTCTTGTGCGTTCCTATGTCCACCTAGGTGCTGTCGCCTGTGCTGCTTGTCTTAGATAAAATGTTGAGTAATAAGTCTCACAGCTAAACTGCGATTACACTAGTCTCGTGCTACTTTCCACATTACTGAAATGGTCCACGTTTTGCGCTCTTATGCTCACTGTTAGCTGTCGATGCACCGTTAAAGCGAAAGCCTTAAGTGCCTTGTTGCAATGGCTCATGCACGAAAAAAAGGAGCAGCTGCTCCAGTACAGAAAAATGGTTGACGAGTGGTAGAGAGAATACCATCAGCAATGGCTCATACCCGAAAAAAATTCATAATCTGAAATGGCTCATATCCCCGAACGCTAGCAAAGATGCAATGGCTGAATATGAATGAAGACACCAAAAGAAAAAAAAAAGGAAATAAGAAAAGAAGAAAAGAAAACAAGAAAATATAAACATCAGGAATTGCTCAGACCTCCGTAAGCAAGCAAAGATGCAATGGCTGAATATAAAAGAAAAAACGAAAGAAAGACCGAACGGATGAAACAACAACGAAAAGAACATAGAAACAAAGAACGAACGAAAGAAAGAAAGAAAGAAAGAAAGAACGTAAGAAATGAAGAGAAATGACGAAAAGAAAAAGAGAACGCAAGGAAGAACGAAATACTTTTTAGATAGTACTTTAGGTGCCCGCATGTGTTATTGAGTAGATCGACCTATAGCGCAATATGTTTACTTCGCACTGCAGCTTGTTATGTCTCGCAAGAAGTCTGACTCCTACGATCGGATAAGTTGATGCGCTACTACGTGGGCAGCAGGCTTTCGCCTGCACGTGTTACAGCAGTGCACCCTGCTGCTGAGATTCTTTTAGTTGTATGCTGTCCTTTGTCTCGGAACTATTCTTTGGTGTTCTGTTACACAACAAAGCCCTCTTGAATCATTTGTCGTTTTGTAATCATCACACGTTCTGCAGGTCTCTCAAATAATTCTCTCCATTAGCTTTATCTATCGGAGCACCAAGAATGCAGGGATCGAAAAAAAAGTATCTGGTTTCGTTTATCGATTCGGAACCGATTCTTTGTGTAGCGCCAGATAGAAACCTTTTAATTGCTTAAAGCACTTCCATCGTTCAGTTAAATTTTGTAAAACAGAAACCTACATAGAAGACACCACAGAATAGGAAAGACCACCTCCGTATATTACTGAGTGTCGTCATCAACATCAGCAGCGCCATCGCCGTCTTCACCATTGCCGTCATCAGCCTAATTAGGTCCCCTGCAGGACGACGACCTCTCCCAGTAATCTCCAATTAGCCTTCTTTTGCTACAGACGGTTGTATGCACGCTTTTAAATTTCCTAATCTCACCCAACCTCCGAATTCTCTGACCTCTTCGGCTGCGCTTCTTCTTTCAAGGCACCCATTCTGTAATTGTAATATACCATCGGTTATCCTCTCTTCACATTACGTGTCCAATCCAACTCCATAACGTCATATTATTCAAGTGGAGTATCACCTACTCCTGTTTGCTTTAGAACTCGAATATGGGCTAGGTGGTATTTCCTGCATAACATGTTTACCGCTAAAGAAAGACGAGTATAGCGAATGAAACATGGACGATCAATTTTCAGGATTCCCCTCTCTACTGTGTGGTTCGCTTGGTTGCCTTTCTTACTCTTCTTTCAATCTCAGAAGGGGCCGTATTTACTTCAGTTATTCACAGCTGCTTCTAAAACGCATACAAATTACTGAAGCAAAACTGGATAGTCTATTCAAGCCTGAAATCGACACTTTCAGAAGGAATCAGTATCCGCACAACATGGAGGGGTGCAAGTGCATCTTTTAAGGGTCACGTTACCATCCTCTTTCATGCTTCCAAGTACTCCTGGAGAGATGTCTTGCCTTCAACTACATTGCAGCAAGATACTGGGAAAAAAGTATCACAAGTGCGCAGGCACGTAGGAAACAGGTGGTTACTGCTTAGAAATGATGATAATGAAGCTTGGACGAGCGCTTATTCGCATGTAACCAAGTTGATCATATTAGCCTCTTCGGTTCTATAGTGTCCGATTGGGCAAGTCGTTTTTATTCCTTTTTAGTATTAGCTCAGCTGCAGTTAGGTAAAATATCCAGCCCCGATTCAAAGTCTCAAGCTGACAGAAGTGTGGTCGGTTCTTTAGGCTCATTACTGCTGTAAGCATTAGTGAAATTTGCCACCAATTCGGTCTATGCCGTTGTGTCGTGACATACGACAAAAGGCAGCCGTCAAATACCTCTCGAGTACTGAGCTGACGCAAAATTAGAGCATGCAGCACCAAGAAACTAACGTACCATGTGATCTTTGATTTTCATATATCTATTTTGACCAATAACAACGGCTTTCATGACCAATTTACAAGTGTGCATGGAGATGCTTCCTCCAGCGTCTAAGCGGTGTACTTAAACTAAAAATGCTGTTTTCACGTTCATAATGTACCAGCCGGTAATAAGAACCGGCTTGAAAAGCTGTTATGCACCAGAGTGCGGTTCGGGTCTGAACAGGTTATAAACATGTATTAGCTGTAAAGGGAACCACTACAGACGTAATGAAAACAGCGAGTGAGTCGCTGGTAGTCTCGTCAGCGCTATTTCCATTTCAGTTGTGTTCGCTCTGCGGCAGGAAAAATGAAAGTAGCTCACCGGAAACAGAACGTGAACGGCGGCCATCAGGTTCCACTCCGTAAATTGACAGCCGTTGAAAAACAGCTGCATTGGGAGAAATTGTGGACAATCTTCAGCCACCGCACTGATCTCCTGCCGCGAAGCTCTCAACGAAGGCTTCCGGTGAAGACGAACAGAAAGAAAGATGTAAGATACAAATAAAACGGATACGTTTAATATATCACGAGGTTCCTGGCTTGGCGAAAATCAGGAAGAAAGTTTCGGAAAAGATGGCTTAAAATGAAGCCACATAGAGAAACAACCATCGAGTTCATCCAATTTGGGGCGCGTTCAAGCTCAACGGACACTCTCACCGTTTCGAGAACGCTTGGCGATAATGAAGTTTAGTGCCAACGTAGGACGCGTTTCACTACCTTCGCGAAGCATTTGCTCGAAAGAACCGTAATACAACATATCTGTGCAAGCTCTCTGTGATGCAGCCCTTGCGAGCTTTATCGGTGAAGCTCCACTTACTCGTATTTATTTTTTTTTCTGTTCTACCGAAAGTGTTCACGCCTGCGATGTCTCTCTCGGTTTCCTTGGTCAGACTTTGATGGCCTTAATTTTCTTGAAGCGGCGCCTGTCTGTGTTTAGTCGCGTCCACTCTAGCCTGCTGTTCTTGTCCAATTGTATGGATTACTCCTCCTCCCCCTTACTTTCTTTGTCGAAATAACGTTGCGGTTTCCTATTTTTTGAACACGTTTTCCTTTTTTTTAAGACATTGCGCTCCGCATAACAATCACAACGAGCTCAAATGAAAATTGGTCTTACCTCTTTCCGCGCTATAAAGAGCAGGAAATGTGATGCGGATATTGTGCCAGCGCTCTGGCACAATGCCACATATGGCACATATTCTGTGGCATAGGTGTCTCTTTGATATTTCGGCAGTAAATGAATTCTCAGTGCTCTCAACTCGAACTCATGTTTAGCTACTTTCAGAAATAGACAAACTAGTTTCTTTAGTAAGTGTCGTTTCGCGTCATTTAGTCTTCTTCATTTTCTGGCACGATATTTCGAGATCGAAGCTCGAGTATTTACTAACCTCAAGGCCAATTTCTCTGTCATGTCATCTCAAAGAGTCTCGCAATGTTAAGCAAGTACGAGCGTAGAAGATAATTTTTTGTTTGCTTAAAAGTGCTGCCTAAAAGGATTACTTCGCAGTTTGTGTACGGCATTCTCCGGATGCGAAACTTAGCCATTGAAATGACGATACCGTGTTTTGCAAACGGTAAGCGATGTCGAATAGTTTATTGACATGGGTAAGTGTTCGTTGTGTCTACACGTGAACATAATAAAGAAATACCGAGAGCCAAAGAACGAAGTTATACTTAAATTTGTCGTCGTGACTACGGGTGTAACGCAGCGTTTTGAATGATCCATTTCTTTCAGTGATGTTGAATGCAACAAAGCACTCGTTTCCTGAACTGTTATGGACACAAACTCAGAAGGAGCTAAAGGTACGAGAGAACCTTTCTCCCGAAGAAAAATATCAGATCCTCCTCATCTGCAAGAGATTTGATGTCATATTTTCACACCCTCCTGAAAAAACAGATGTGTTTACGTGTTCCTGGGTCTTGTCTTCAAGGCGCCCCATTTATGTCCCAGACTACCTGATTTTTCTTGCGTTTAGATATTCCCCCTGTTTAGAAATTTCATTTGTACCTGCATGGTAAACCACTTTTCATTCAGTGCGTTAGATACTTGAAGTCATCCAAGCACGTGAACAGAGGTGTTCTCAGTTTTCCTGCAGTTTGTGGTGAATTGAGCAGGTGTCTGGTGGTCGATTTCCTGTGATTGTCCTTCCAATTATTGTTGCTACAATTTGGCGCTACAAGGATTTGCAAGACACGCAACAGAAATACCAACATGAGTGACAAAACGCTTCTAACAAGTGGTTTATTTCGTAAACGACGGACGGGAAGCGGATGCGTGCATGAAAACACGCACGTGCATTTCAACTCTCGCCAGCGCAAACGTCCACACTGTATACCTTCCAAGAAAGTATACACTTCATATAAGAACACGTACTGTGTGCCATTTTTAGGTTTTTAGTATCACACTTTCTTCTTTTGATGCCACTACAAAATTCGCGTTCCTTTCTTGGGCAGAATTTGCCCGGTCCTGTGAGAGCTCCTCATTTTTTTGCTGATGAAGCCATCTTGGCATGTCATTCCGATCATGTCAGAAGATGCATTGTAGAAACGTTTCTCAGTAAAATACTAAATGAACAATACCTGAGCGTAATTTCAATGTTACCGTCTCCTCCAAGAGCGATTACATGTAAGACGTGTGCTTTTGCTCTCGTGACTTGATTGCGCCATTATGCGGTGCATTTTAGATGAACTGTCTACATTGAAAGCCACTTGATGGATAAGCGCAGAAAATTCGATGTAGAACGCGAAGTGAACCGAGTATTAAAACTGTCGCTCCGCGGCAGTTTTATGGCCGCCACATGCTCTATTCGTTTTAGAAGCTGTACACATCTTTCGCTTGCCATGCAAACTGTATTACGCCATGCGTAATGCTCTGGAGCTACTAAAAATTGACTTTGGAAGTGCTATCCTCGTTTGGGCACGTACTGACTCATTAAATGATTGCTGACAGTACCTGGCTTGCATTTTGCATCAACGTGTTGCGATAATGTTGTTTACTACGCCACACTAACCGTCAGTTTGATGCCCTTCGTTGCCTAGCTGTCTGCAAGCAAAATACGTGAGTGCTCAGTAGGTGCTGCGTGGCAGGCGTATGTCCCATTAAAGCCGCTACGAGGGTTCAGCGGTACCACGAGAAGGTTTGGCGTTTATGTGTGTAGCATATGTTGAGACGATAATCCACCTGGACGAAAGTGCCCTTACGTACAAAAGAAACGTACAAACAACGTTCCAGACCCAAAGGTTCGGTTTAATTTTCTTTGTGCGCCACCAGAGGTCGCCCGTTATTTTCCCGGCATATACACAGGGTATAACTCCTTCTAAATTTTCTAGCTTTTGAGTGAACGGAAACAAAGAACTTGATGAAATGCGCGCTCAATATTTTCGAATTGTAATATTCATTATCACCGGTAAAATTAGATTGTTCAGTTTCCACATCTAAGTAAATTTCGGTAAATAAAATGTAGGTACCGAGCTTTCCGAGGTTCTGATAAACACAACACGGGCAGATAATCTCTGCGTTCCCGTTAACATGTATTGCCTGCGCTTGTTTCTAAACTGTTAACGAAAGTTTCCGATACTGAGCGCATGGTCACAAAGTGCAATGTTTGATTAGGTGTGGTACAATAAGCGCTGCCCTGTACATAACGTAGAAGTTTGGGATGAGCAGGTATTATTTGCCCAATGGTGCTTTGAACACGAACAGACCTTACGACTGTGTGCCGAAGATAACACCACAATACAGCTCCCAAGCGTTAAAGTGACACTAAAAGAAATACTTGGATCTGTCACAAAAATTGCCCGTCTAAATTATCATAAGAGCCCCTGTTACCTTTCAAAAAATACTTGATAAGAAAATACGCAATAGCTAAAGAAAGAGGCGACACCGCATTGACGTTGGTGCCTAAGAGGGGAGCAAGGATTCCCCCAAGCCATAAAGCAGTGGCTTTTCTCCTTGGCCTCTTCCACAATATATAACTGTTGCGAAGAAAAAAAAGTGAGTGAATGAAGATTAACCGCCAGATCACTGGGACGTTTGAGTCTTGATCGCGTCAAATCAGGCCAATTTATTCTTTGCTTGTATTCTGAAGACGACCGTCGCCTTCTAAAGAAGCCAAGGAACGAATATGCAAAGTGTGTGAACATTTAAATTGCCAGAGTGGCCCAAGCACTACAAAAATTTTTCGAAAATATGACGTTACAATAACGTACCAGCGTTGAGGTACTGGCTGGAATTAAATAAAATTCACTGTTTGGCCGTTCAATTTTTATTCTAGGTATCAACAGCTTACCACAGAATTAACGAATATAGTTTTTTCATGATATTTTATCAATCTAATCTTGTTTACGTTTCTTGTTCTTATCTCTGTCCTTTTTTTCCGTTTAAGACAAATTTGCCCGTGACCTAAGTTATCTAAGAAAGGCCTACAGATATTTAGCTCGAAGGTTAAGCTAGCTGTACAATACATATTTTATCCCCTCTCGAATTGGCGTCATTGTTCTCTCATTTCATACGCAAACACTCATCTGACTTACACTCGGAATGCACTCTGGAACTTTTTTTTTTATTTCGAAAGATTGCCCAACGGCACAAGCTATTAACTCTGGTACTTGTGGCTTACTGGTTGTTTATATGTCCCAATATGTAATATACCTACCGCCAGTGCTTTCCAAATCTCGCTTAAGCCATTGTTCCTTATCTTTGCTGCCACTCGAGGACAATAACGAAGTTTTGGCAGGCTAGGGAAGCTCTGACAACAGTAAACGTAGACTGATCACGTGACAACGTGCATTACTTGCTTTCTATGAGCTTTCTAATTTACAGGTTGGAGTGCACTTTTAGAAAAGAAAGTAGCCTGGCGTATAAGGTACTTATATGGACCACAGACTTCTTGGCCTTAGAGTACAAAACACAAGTCTAAATAATATGACTTTACTCCAGAAAGATACTTAACGCACTACACGCAAGGCTAGGATTAGTGAGAGCCCATGCCCGCTGCCACGACGAAAATGCCTGTTTCAGCCCAATGCAGTGCTAGATTTGTTTGCGATGGACATAAATGAGGGGTCTTGAATTTCATCCAACTAAATCTGGATCAACACAATATAGAATTAAAGAAGTATGGAGTTTTACGTGCCAAAACCACTTTCTCATTATGAGGCACGCCGTAGTGGAGGACTCCGGAAACTTCGACCACCTGGGGTTCTTTAACGTGCACCTAAATCTAAGCACACGGGTGTTTTCGCATTTCGCCCCCATCGAAATACGGCCGCCGTGGCTCGGATTCGATCCCGCGACCTCGTGCTCAGCAGCCCAACACCATAGCCACTGAGCAACCACGGCGAGTACAATGTAGAATCAAGGCTTTGGTTAAACATTTATCTTTATGTGGTATCAGACGACGTCGCCAAAACATGTAGCAGCAAGAGCTGTCTGAGGTGACAGTTGAACAAAATTTCCCACTTTTCACGCAAAACGTGATAGGCAGGCGTTCAACAACGTTCAACACACCCTGCGTCTAAGCCAAAACGTCCAGCGCAGCCTGTCCTTTTATGATTTGTTGTTGACACATTGTTACCGCGTACAGTGTGACTTTTACTCATCTAAAATTTAGCGCATTTGTGCACAGGCACCTGGAGGAGATATACTTCCAAAGTTTGCGACCCTTGACACGCAATGCATCATGACTTCAAGTATACTAGAAAAGTGGAAGCACGCCAACATTATACTAATATATAACGAAGGAGCCGTTAAAGAAATGAAGAAATATAGGCCCATTAACTTGCTTTCAGTATTGTGTAAAATATTTGCCAAGATCATTTTCAATAGAATCAGGGCAATGCTTCACTTCAATCAACCAAGAGAACAGGCTGGCTCCAGAAACGGATATTCTGCGCTGTATCACGCAAAATCCTTAATTTATTGAGAAATCTGCGAAGTACCATCAGCCTCTCTATAAGGCTCTCAGAAATTAAAAAAATTATGTGGTTTTACGTGCCAAAAACCGGTTCTGATTATGGGGCACGATGTTATGGGGCACTCCAGAAATTTTGACCACCAGCGGTTCTTAAACGCGCAGCTTTATCTAAGTACTCGCTTCTTTTCACATTTCGTCTCATAGATTTCAAAAGGCATTTGAGTCAGTTGAGATGGCAGCAGTCATGGAGGCATTGCTTTCTCAAAGAGTACAGGAGGCAAACGTGAATATCTTTGGAAACATCTACAAAAATTTCACACCTAACTTAATTCTCCGCAAAGAAAGTGAGAAAATTTCTACCAGGAAAGTCGTCGAGCAAGGAGGCACAATTGATCGAATGCTATTCACTGCATGTTTAAAGAAGTGTTCAAACTATTAGACTGGGAATGATTAGGAGTTAGCATCAACGGCGAATACCTCAACAACCTTCAATTTTCAGTCGACATTGTTCTGTTCAGCAACACTGGAGATAAATTGTAACAAATGATTGAGGACCTTAGCCGAGAAAGTGTAAGAGTAGGGCTGTTGATTATTACGCAGACGACAAAGGAAATGTTCGATAGCTTGGCAAGAGAACATGAAGTCATGCTAGCCACTCAGCCTCTAGAGTTTGCAGGAGTACATTTATCTGGGTTAATTACTCACAGGCGACCCTGATCATGAGAAGGAAATTTACAAAAGAATAAAATGAGTTCGAAATCAGTGATCTATCTGGCAGATTACCACTGTCACCGAGAAAATAGTGTACAATTGAATTCTAGCAGTGCTAACAGACGGGTCAGAAAGATTGAAGTTAAAGAAACTCGAGAACAACTCAAAGACCACGGAAAAGCGATGGAACGAAAAAGATGTTAGGTGTAACATTAGGCGGCAGGAAGAGAGCGGTGCGGATCAAGGAGAGAACAGGTGTAGCCGATATTCTAGCTGAAATTAGGAGGGAAAATGAGCTTGACAGGCCATGTAATGCTTACTACAGATAACAGGTGGACCATTCGGGTGACAGAATGGGTGCCAAGGCAAGGGAAGTGCAGTTGAGGACGGCAGAAAATTAGGTTGGGTGATAAAATTACGAAGTAGGCAAAGTACCATTTAGGGAAAGAAGGGTTAAATGGAGATCACTAGGAGAACCGTACGTCAAGGAGGGCAGTGAGCATTAATGTAAACTGCTGCTGATACTGTTGATGGTGATAATTATGGTGACCTTACGTAACTTTCGTCGACCGCTTTCACATATGATTCTTATGACCCATATTGAGAAATAAAGCTGTTCCTTCTTTAGGTTATTGATGGAAATGTCCACTATCCTGAACTGGCACACAGGTGGACTCCTTGTCAAATGGTGGGAAGGGAATGGTACCTCCTATACACAATCTTCACCGGTTCCCAGGAAGCATAAGAAAATTCAGTAAGTGATTGCCTGCCGGTGATGCTTTTGATCGATCGCACTCTCACTTCTGGGACACTTATCTGCTCGCCGATGCTGCAAAATGCATTGGAGAAATCTGCGTCCTTTAGATATATTCATATATCCAGCACGTTGTTTAAACAAACCCTTCTATAGCACTAAATAAATACTTTACCTGAATACTGAAGTAATTATTGAGAATGGTAACCATAGTTCGAACCTAACTGAAAGAAAACGTTTTCTATGGGAACAAAAACAACAACAACAACAAATACAGCAACAACAACAACAACAAAGGAACAGGTCCTGATGTGTGCATGTACTATTCTCGAAACGAACAACGCAGTGCTGTAGATATTCACCATAACATTATATTATTGCTTGCCAGTACACATAGGAGAGTGCTTTTTAATATACGAAATAGTATTTACATATTTCAGTCAGCAAGTCCGGTACTACAGCTTATCACAAATGCTTAAGAAAATAGCGCCGCGCTAATCTTCACGGAAAATGGGGCCTTGCTCCCGTGCTTTGTCAAATGTGAAGATAGCAAGCAGGCTGCACCGTTTACCGGTGTACCTCGAGGGACTCCTTCGAAAAAAGAAAAAAAGCACAGTCACATCAGGAGAGCAAACTGTGTGTTTCTTGATCCCAAGTTTGAAAAAGAAAGGCTCGAAGAAAGAAAAACAATTTCAGTCAGACGCTGTGCCACTGTTCACGCCGTGCAACAACACGCAGCTGGCGCCAGGCGGTACCGTTGCGGAAGTCTGCATACAAACTTAAGGCGTCTATAGGAGGCCTGCAGCGTGAGGCGCATCCTCTTTTTTTTTTTGCTTCCTTTCTCACTATCACCATCTAAATCGCCACTGAGAGCTGCGGATCACGTCTCGGATTTCAACGTGACTGATAGTGAGGCTGCCGCCTCAAGCTTAGGTTCCTGTCTTCACGCTGTACAAAGGGTTTTTGTATACAGCAGGTTGTGTGATCCCTCGAGAAGGATCAGCAAATACAAACGTAGGATGAAAGGCAGCAAAAGGCGGAAAAGGTGAAAAAAAATTGTCCTCTGCGCAGATACGTGCGTGTAAAGAACCGCGGCCATTGAAATATTGAAAAGTTAGTTATCTTTTGTACGCTGGCGCATTAGGTTTCTTGAAAAGAGCCAGCTGCTTGATCACGTGCGTGGATGTGCAAAAAGTTTTTGATCCTATTACAGCTGCTCTTTCGCATTTTTGTTTTAGTGTTATTCGTCTTCTCCCATCAAGATGATTTCGCGTTTCCCCTTGTGACTCCATTGTCCATTCACCAACTGTACCTTCTTAGAGTTACTTAGAGAAGACGTTAACCCTTCAAAGCTGAGCGTTAATAGTACTTACAGCGCGCACTAAAAACACGGACGAAGAAGAGAGACGAAACGCGAGAGCTGACTCACGACTGTAAGTAATAATAATGCAGAGGTACCGACTCGTCCAGCTAGCTACCCTACTACAGTACCTTCAAAACTTCTCAGATTGTCTTAAATGTCTCGTCAGCCTCGCTCAAATAATTGCGGAACAAACGCAGAATACTTTGAACTGCTTCCAAGAAATGAAATCACACCAGAATAGAAACTATTACCCCTGCGTAATTCCTTTTAAGCCTAAGCGGTTGTGTAAATTGATTATCCCGATATGTGGAATTGAAATTGCGGTTATAAAACCACCCACTTAGCCGCCTTCATAACGGAAGGTGGCATACATGGCTTACTGGCCCGATCCTCTTTCCTAAGATCCCGTACTACGTGACAGCTGTGGTTAAAAAAAAATTGTGCTTTTCTACCACTCTGGCTACGAGTGGTGTTGGCTAGGATTCCTCGGCCTAATGGTGTACACAAACGCTGAAGAAATTGGTAAAAGGATGGCAGCTGTGGTAGCGTAATCGCTAAAACACCGTAAGCTTAATGCGAAAGATGGAGGTTCAATACCCAGCTTTGGCTAGCTACACTGTAAAACATTTCCGTCGTTATACCGAGGAATTACACGTTAAAATACGGAAAATGGGCAATTTTCTGCAAGTACGGCAAAAGCTTCCGTTAAAATACGTAAATGCCCCCTAGATTTGGGTTTTGCGGACGTTTCACCCATAATGATAGAGTGGCTGCGCTGTTGTGCACGAAACAGGCAGGATTCGGTATTATTGATATGGGAACATGCGCATCTTTTGCAAGGAATACTATACACGCTGTCTCAATGAGTGCTTGTACTCGCAGAGTTAGGACTACGAGAATTACTAAAGCGAAATAAGGATTTAATCTAGCAGTATGTTATTGCAGATTAAAACTGTACACGTTTGAAGAGACGTACAATGTATCAGAGCTATCACCGAAAGTTGCAATTACAGATCGCATATTTAAATACGTTTTCGCACGCTTGATTCGGTCGCAGTTGGTAGCGCATGCGGGCCTTGTGACAATGATCAGTTCAGCAAATGTATGCGTGTGTTTTCGATTTTTGCACATTATTTGGTGTCAGTGCTTTGCCGTTTATAATACAGAACATATGTTTCAGTAAGCGGAGATCGGCGGGCATACGTGCACATGTAAACAAACTTGCGCCGCTCAGGCGCTGGTGCACTGGGAATGACAGTGGTACTCTACGCAATAAATTATCTCCACTATAAATCACTAACGAAACCCAGGGAGTTATACAATGACCATAATTGCGTTTTCATTGAGCAACAAATGATCTTGACGAGAACTGGTGGCCTATAGATCCAAGTACGGTGGCCAGCTAAAATTTTCGAATGCCAGAAACAACTCAAGAGTGAAAGGGCTTTACTGAACTGTATAGCAGTTGCATATGGTCTTAACTTAGCATATGGTTGTGTGCCTTTGTTTGAGTTTGCTCCGGACAACCGACAGTCGCACTTTGCTCTTCGAAGAGGTAGGTTAGTTAGTTCGTTAAATGGGGTTTAATGGCGCAAAAGCAGCTAAGGCTATGCTGCGCCAAACACGAAGAGGTAGGACGTGTGTGCAGCTGAATGCTTTGCAATGTGGTGAACGTGGTTGCAATCATGGATCCTGGACCTCCAACAGATGTGACGCAATGAAAACGCACTTCTCTAGCACGCATTTCTTAGAACTTATGCGAAAGAACCATATAACTATTTTCATATTTCAAAATAAGACAACGTCAAGCAACCTGTTCAATGTGTCGGCCGCAGGGCACGTGAGTTTACTGTGTTAAAACAAATTTGCTCACGCCATTTTCCGAAATCACGGCTTTTCTTAGTCAATGTTTAGGTCATGGGTGGTCAGGCAGTTGCCGTGGTAAACGCATCTTGACTTTTAGGCTCGATGAGTCGTCTCTAATGTCCTGGATAGAAAACCTATAAAGCCAAAGCTTCTAAAATGATGTCATGAGCGAAATGACACAGTGCCACCAACAAGATTTGAGCCATTGTATTTTCTATGTTTAAGTACAGTGCTGTTACATTGAGCACTTGGCTGTGAGTTGAGTGAAATTGTGTGTCGTCGTTGAGGCGTTGTTGTGACCAGTGATTGAAATAATGCTTTCGGCATTGTATTCCATCAGTTCCGCATTCTAAATGCATCGTTGGTAAGTGCTGTGTTTGAGGCGCATCATCATTATTGTCATGCATGCATATTTTGTGCCATCTATGTTGCCTTCACGAGCACGATGACGGAGAACGACCCAAGAGCACACTGTTATCTTGTTATTAGGATTTCCTCTACAATGCAAAACATGTTTTCACAGGACTGCTTTATTTGCCCTCTTAAATACATGCACAGACGTTGCCACTCTCAGAGTACGTGTCAAATGCAGCGAAATACCTTGCATTGTTCCCTTATTGCTATCATTTGCGCGTTAGCACAGTACTTGGCGTTCCTTACTCTCAGATGCATATTATACGTTCGAAACCCTGAGGTGGTGACCATGAATAAAGTTTTCTTCTTGGCCCAATAGCAATGCTGAAGCTGTAGCTGACGGGGCTCCATGACGAAGACAAAATAATGTCGATTACGAATAGATCGTATTCAGCGATACGAAATGAAAGGACGAACGAATTGACGCACACTGCAAAGCGAGCTTTGAGCTCGTAACTGGTAGTGAAGTAAAAAAGTTGGGCATACTACGTTTCAATAAATTGCAGCTTCTGTCCATGGCGCAAGGAAAATAGCCAAAAAATTACGGTTCGTTTTTTTCGTCATCGGATGAAACGCTCTTAGGGCAAAAAAAGAACACACGGCGCACTGAGGCGTCGAAGCAATCGCGACCGCTCGGAGTTGTGCTTCGCTTGAGTGGCATCTGAGGCGAAACGACAGAGTGAAGCAAAAGGAGGATGAAACTTGGCTCACTTCAGTTGGCGTTTGCGTTTTGAAGGCGATGTAACCGTCAGACAAGCAATCTTTCACGCGTGACGAAGGAGATGCGATCACGATTTTCGAAGTCGAAAATTTCGTCGAGCCTAGTTTGTTCCAAACAAGAGTTTGTCTGCAATGATAAGAACTGAAAGCGACCCCACAGCGGTACTTTCAGTTGCAGGGCTTCGGTGCAGTGCACGTTACAGCGGTGGCGTCATATGTGCTTCGCGAATTGTGCACTCAGCCTTGTACATGAACTTGATATGATCTCGCCACGTCAAGCGATGAAACCGAGAGATTGGAGAGGCTTACTGTTGCGATACTATTCGAATGCGGCTCTAAATCAAGTTTTACAGCATTCACTGCTTCGCCAAAGAGAAAGTCTGCATTTGAGACTTTCTGCAGAGTCTGCAGAGTACTTGAGAAAGTCTGCAAAGTTGGTAGTGTGGATTGGTGAGAGGTACTTCCGATGCCAACTTCCCGACTGCGACAGCACATGTTAAGCAAAAAAATGGTGTCTTGAGAAACAACCCATCGTTATGGGCTCGTTAAATTTTTTGCTGTGTCGGCACAGTGGCTGACGTCTTCACTCTTTTACTGTGATTACTGAATTATTTGCTCTCTGCTTAAAAGTGAATTTTTATATTAGCCTTTTTTAGCGGCAACTTCAGAGTTAGTATTAGGTGCGCCTAAGTAACGGTCTAAAAATATCTAGTAGGAAATGTCTTAAAATCACGTCGAGCAGTGAAGCGAAGAATTGGAAGAACAGTCCTGCAGATACAGACAAAGAAATGATGGTTTAGACGCTATCTCGGTACCATTCAAGCTAAGATTCCAAAGGCGACAGGCCTCCTAAAGATTGTAGCTCATAACAAGCCCGAGGAAGCTAAAGACATATCTCGTCGATAAGGCATTGATTGCAACTAATTGGGCCGTCATACTGGGAACCAAAATACAGCTAAAACGACAAGGACAGACATAAAAAAAAAAACACTAGGTGCTAATTTCCAACTGCTTATGGGCTTGCGGCGCATATGTGCAAAAAGTGTTACTTCATGTAAAGGATCAAACATGTACAGGACGTTTTAAGTGAGAAAGTTGCTTATGAGATAGTGACAGTGATGCGGTGTTGATGAACCTCTTCACTGTATTACAGGAAACAATGTGAAGCAATGGCGTGTCATTGCGGATGGAATTTGTCCTAGCAGCAAACGGGACATCGCAGTCATTTGGATAGCAACCACAAAAAGTGTAGTTGACGTGAAAGCAATACCTTGTGGGAAATTCTGTAGCTGCCGTTTATTTGAAGGCATGTAAATGCAGCGATTGGCTATAAGAAAGGAAGCTCAGTATATGACTTGTTGTTCCGAAGTAGTTCAGCTTACGCTTAGCTTGCTGTCAAGGAATTGCGAGAAGCCTGAGTTCAATTCTTTTAGAAGAATTGGCACAATACGCCGCTCAGGCACACTAGTTACCTTGATTTCAGCGTGACGAGAATCGCTCAGCAGGATAGCCACATCTGAGTTGTATGACAAACTTCCAGACAGGAATGTGATACCACCGAATCAAAGAGCTGTCAAACAAGACCTTGTAAAGACATTGTTTCTGACTGTTGAGCGATTAGACGAGTTCAGCTTTAACTTATTTTTAATGATAACGTACGTCCTTGAATGTAAATTATTGTTGCACACTCAATAATGTTGAGCTGTGGCTGCGCTCTCAAAGTCCACATTATTTCACGTGCGTAACTATTCAGTGCCTGTGAATCATTGCCCGCATCTGACATAAGCGAAATACAACAGCAAATTAGGTTGGACATTACTAAACCCGATAGCAAAGTGTCAGCGTTCGGCTCTCTTAAAAGCCAGTACATTTTTCTTTTCGCTCACTGTGCAGGTGCTTTCTGCTGCTCTCGTGTGGAGCAAACAACAACGTGAGTGACTTAGTATGTGCCCGGATAAGCTATTTGGTTCACGGGGCAAATACACCTGGGCATGGCTAGTTATTTATATACCCATTAGCAGCCAGTCGCCTAAAATGAGAATTGTGTCACTCTGACGCCAGCGGTATATAGAAGCTTTAGATATATGCAGGTAGAACTTTTCCGTACATACGCATCTCGTGAATGTTCTTACCTCTAGAGCCGTCAAACACGGCCTTTGTGCTCATGATACAGTTCACTGCAATTATATTTGAAATCTTTCGTTGGAGCTGCGTGTCTTTAATCGTTTAGTTATTATTTATTCATTTTGACACCATTACTTCGGCGAAGCCGCTTTGCATTGCGAGAAATGCGTGCCATGGCATTTCCTCCCGTAATAATGCTATGTATTGCCACCAATCCCTCACTCGCAGTGGTCACAGCTACAGCTTCCCCTACTGCTTGGCTAGGAAGATGTTTCCAGTCGTGTGTTGAATACGAGTGCGCAGAAAGGGACATGTTCAAAAAAACATCCCAAGCCACGCTAAAACACACACGAACTAAGTTTTAATCTCCACAAGGCCTTCTCCCAAGAACAGCAAATCAGGCAGTAAGGGTGGTTTTAAACAGATATATATGTGAAAACAGTAAGGTGGAAAGCTGGCCTTCGTCGGAGATGATCGCTCACCGCCTGCACTTCGCGCTGTCTGATCCGCTAGGACAGTGAGAACGTCATGCCTTGAAGAATTTTGTGTAACAGCTGCAAGGAGCACCTGAGCGGGAGTACTTCCTTTGACTTACTGCCTATTATTTTACGCGGTATGTACACCTCAAATAGAGAAGTGGGTGCAGCCAGACATTTATGTTTATTCGAACTTAAACCGAGTGATAGACGACCATGGTCTCTCATCCTCGAAAAAAAATTATTGATTTGATGCTGTAGACCATTTTCTTATGGTTTCAGTTGATTAAGGCTTTTGCTTCTCACTTCCAGAAAACAATAATTTCGCAAAATTTGTTTTCTTATCTATTTTTACCCTTGCGCAGGTTGTACGTCCTCAAATAAAAACCAAGCAGATTCGTCATTATTATCCCCTTCAAAGAGAGGGAGCGTTAAGAAAAAGATGTCGCATGCCACGTACCAGCATTTCTAGATATTTGATTGATGAAATTTTTTCAGCGTGGTTTTTTAGTTTTCCTATATAATTACTAGAGAGTATCGACGCAGTGGAACAAAGAAAAAGAAATCATGAAGTTGAGGCTTTAAGGGAGGCCCGTCCAGTCGGGAGGCGTCATCGTGAAAGGTAAAAGAAGGACACGGACCACTAGACGAATACAAAAAAGACGTTTCAGTTCCCCTAATGGGAGCCTTGTTCACAATGCATTCAAAGACGTGCGATACAGTGTTTTAAGGCTTTAAAATATGACGTAGGAAGCGCCTGTAGATGGTAGAAAGGGTTCTGTATTTTTGGATGAGAAGAATTCCAAATTTATTTGTTTTTCTAATACCTGGTCGTTACCCCAATTATTGTTGTGTCACAAGTCACCTGCATGTTTTGCCAATGCGTTTGATGCGACTTTTTTTCTTGTTTGCATCGTTGATATGCTGCTTCAACCGCTGTTCAATATTGCCGGTGTCACCGATATATAGTCGTAGCGTTCACACACAATGCGCTGGACGACTCTAAGAAACTTTTTCTTTGGAGCTTGTATTTCACCTTTGCCATCCGATGACGTAGTTTTTGGGACGGCACGTGGGCTACCAGGACGTCATAACCGCGTAGAACGCGGAATGAACCCTCGCTAACACCGGGCCCGTATGGTATTGCGGCGCATTTTCTCGGGAGCACACGGTCAGGTGTTGGGGGCTGAGACGGATGACGTTCCACTCAGTTTAGAAAGGACCTCGGACAGCCACATGCCGAAACATTTTGGTACACTGCCTATAGGTCAGCATCCCTGCTTTTTTACGTTGCGCAGAAGCGGTTGCTTCCGCCCACAAGGGAGGCGACCACCGAACTCTTCTGATTCCTCGGGCGCGCTGAATTTAAACGCAGATTCCTGCCTATTTGTGTACTTTTCCTCCACACTGAAACTACCAGACTGTGCCGGCCACGTTTCACAAGGACATCCAGGAAGGCTAGCTAATTAGCGTCTAGGGAAGCATGCTAATGAAGTGCTTCAAAAGAGTCATGTGGCTGTTTTAAAAGTACGAGAAACTGAAGCGGAATATTTTTCACCGATAAAGCTATGACATACGCGAGCAACTAAAATGAAAAAGTAACAATATATATTTCGTTAGAACAAATTTTCGGAAACTAAATTTTTTTGGCAAATTGACCCGTCAACTGTGAAGCCATCACAATGGTGCCCGGTGCAGGGCTTCTTTTATAAAGAGGAGTTTTCTTACCGATCGCTCTCCGGCTTTCCTGACTATGGCTGCTGCTGTTGCTGTATTGAGGAATAAATAACACCCAGAAAATAAAAGATTCACATATGCGGTATTACAAAACAACCTTGGACTCCAAGCGCAACAGCTGGATGCTCCAACCATTAGGCCACAATCTTCATAACCACGAATGAAGTCACACAGAGATAAAGTTTGCAGGCACCACTCTCAGCGCGGGCTGAAAAGACTAAAACTAAAAGCAAAGAACTATAGCCAGTACGTAAGCTCCTACGACCTAAGAAACCAGTCCACGTTCGCCTCTTGCAGCTTTTACACTTAAACCGTTCTGTTTGCAGATTGACGGAAATAACTATTTAGAGGTATCACGTCTTTACCTGTATGAGGTCTGGCCATTCGCTACAACCAAATATTCTTCTTCCAAGAACATCCATACGCGTCAGAGGTTATTTACACAGATAATAAATAAATAAATAAATAAATAAATAAATAAATAAACACGCTCCATCCCGTCATACGTATACTTGTGTCGTAACTACACCAAGCACTAGTTCGAGGGATTTAGCACGTCCATCGCACCGCGTCGCACGTTCGAGAGGACGTGTGCACCTGACCATGTTTGCTTAAGAGCACGTGTGCACAAAACAGGTATCTGTTACCTCACAGACGCCAGAATGAAACGTACGAAGTTAACCCTATCACAGTCTTTCGCCTGGTCTTTCTCACTGCGTACACCTGTGCTCACCATTATTTTTTCGACAAACAATGCCTTCGTTCGTGTGACACCACTGCGTCGACGTCCTACAGTGTGCAGACACATGAACTGCACTTTGAATTTTGGCACAGCTAGTGAACGTTGTAGTGCGTCAACATAAACATTGCATGGCATCAAAAATCGTGGCCTATGCCGGGTATAAGGTTGCACATTGCGTGAGATTATAGAGGGCTTGAGATGACGATAAATAGAATTGTGCGCATCACATTTATATATCATCTAATTACACACCTTCAAAGTATTTCCTTCACACAGATTCCAACATGTACACTGGACCTTGACATTTTCGTTATTCTACCTGTAAAGACAATACCAAGAATACGTCTGCATGCTACAGCCTTCTCGTCTGCCTATCAACAGATAAGTGATGGCGCTGGTGAACAAATAAATATACCGTCAGGCAAGCTCAGCCATTTTGCTAACGAAGGCTGAGGGCACAGTGATCAAAAAGCCTGGATTAGGAATCCAGAACCTCTCCTAATGAACGCGCAGCAGCTACGTTGATGCTTCTAGCGTTGCCATCCCAGAAGCATGACAACCCCAAGGGTGGTGGTATTATTAGGCATACGATGACGTACCGCTCTTAGTTGGAGTCCATGGCCCTTACGATGCCATAGAGACACAACGTGGTTGCGGTCTAACGATCGTCAAAAACAACGGAGAAGCCACAGAGCAGTGACCTGCCTTAATGACCTTGAGGAGGAATTGATCGTCAGCGTTACTCAATATCTCTCTTGCACATAGCTCTCGCATTAGAGGCAGACACTTCTGAGCCCCACTGTTGATCATGATAGATGAAGTTATTGCAGTCACGAAGCACGGGGCAATGAGCGAGCACTTTTCTTTTTCAAAATTTATCCTAGTGCGACGCAACATAAGTAGGACTTTCTGAATCATTTATATAGTTTCACAACAAAGAGGATGCTGCAATATTTCGTTATCAATCTTTAACCCCACAAAATACTGCTATTGGTGTCTTGGCGGATGCATTCCCTAGAAAAATCCGCAATGATGGCCGTTCAATACATACTTGCCGCGACACAAAAAAATGTCTCTCTGAGAGATCTTTGTTTGTAATGGCAATGTTTATCTGGCCATTCCTGAGGCGCTACTAATCTACAATTCGATGCAAGATATTCGGGACGTATGAAATTCATATATAACTCTGTACAACACGACATGCGACATCTCCCATTCGTTGTCGTAGTTTGGGTAGTGTGACACACACACACGCGTACGCACACACATGCACACACGCCTCCCCCCCCCCCCCCCCCCCGCTCCGCCCTCCTCTGCAAACAGGCGTACCTCACCTCCAGGAGGTGGCAGGAGACGAAGAAGGAATCTTGCTGTTAAAAAAATTAGTTCGATATACTGTCTCGTAAAATTTCAGCCACATTTAGGGGAACATAAGACACAGACGGGTAATCCGAGCATATATTAGTAATCATTTCGGTAATATGGAGAGATAAATGCAGTCTACATCTATTGATTTTCGACACTTTAGCTCTATGTAATTTATTACACGCAGTAGGCTCTCGTTACAATATAATACGAGAAAGCAGAATCTATACACCTAGACCACCGCGCTACCTTGCAGTGGGGCTGTCCTCGGGAGTGCCTTTCACACGGCAGGCGCACGGCCGCCTACGCGGTTAGCCGCTGTGCTTCGCGGGCGCGGGTGCGGTTCTGTGTGGTGGATCCTTATTCTATGCTTTTACGGCGAATAAAACGCAATTTCCTGACGAACTGCGTTGCGCCGAAAGACGCAAAAATCTCAAGTTTTTATAGGTTTCGGTGGATGAAAACCGTCACAAGCAATATACCATTGTGGTTAAAGTGGAAAGTTCGATACCAATCTCATCGATTGTGCACCTAACACATTTCCTAACAGTAAAGCTTCTGTGTTATTTAGTGTGCATTATCCAACATAATATAGCGTGCCATTTACGATTCCTTAGGGCACTGTGGGAAAGCTAGATTAGGATTAGCTTTGAATGTAACTAGAGCGAAAGATGCATTTGAAAGCGCGCCACATTACCAGTGTACATAGCCTAGCGCACGTTCACATGCGCAGGCAGCGGAGCTTGGTATGGTGTTTGCTTGGACTGACGATTAGCGGTGATTAGCAGTGATGTTGGTGGTGAATGTGTGATTTATTCAGCGTTTAGTCCAATACGAAAGTGGTGAGTTGATCTTAGTGTTAGCTTGCGTGCTCAACTGCTGTTTGTCTGCATGGCCCACAGAACACACTAACTAAATTGGAGTACTTTCATTGCCGTAAATAAGATGCGGCCAGGCGAGACACCGCGACAGTTTTTGGGAGGTACCTCACGTGTGGCATTGGTAAATGGTGCGGGATGAATTTCTGCTGTAAGCCGCCGGGGCTCCACAATGTCATCATCATCAGCCTGGTTACGCCCACTGCAGGGCAAAGGCATCTCCCATACTTCTCCAACAACCCCGGTCATGTACTAATTGTGGCCATGTCGCCCCTGCAAACTTCTTAATCTCATCCGCCCACCTAACTTTCTGCCGCCCCCTGCTACGCTTCCCTTCCCTTGGAATCCAGTCCCTAACCCTTAATGACCATCGGTTATCTTCTCTCCTCATTACATGTCCTGCCCATGCCCATTTATTTTTCTTGATTTCAACTAAGATGTCCTTAACTCGCGTTTGTTCCCTCACCCAATGTGCTCTTTTCTTATCCCTTAATGTTACACCCATCATTCTTCTTTCCATAGCTCGTTGCGTCGTCCTCAATTTGAGCACAACCCTTTTCGTAAGCCTCCAGGTTTCTGCCCCGTAGGCGAGTACTGGTACGACACAGCTATTATACACTTTTCTCTTGAGGGATAATCGCAACCTGCTGTTCATGATCTGAGAATGCCTGCCAAACGCATCCCAGCCCATCCTTATTCTTCTGGTTAATTCAGTCTCATGATCCGGATCTGCCGTCACTACCTGCCCTAAGTAGATGTATTCCCTTACCACTTCCAGTGCCTCACTACCTATTGTAAATTGCTGTTCTCTTCCGAGACTGTTAAACCTTACTTTAGTTTTCTGCAGATTAATTTTTACACCCACTGTTCTGCTTTACCTCTCCAGGTCAGTGAGCATGCATTGCAATTGGTCCCCTGAGTTACTAAGCAAGGCAATATCATCAGCGAAGCGCACGTTACTAAGGTATTCTCCATTACCTTTTATCCCCAATTCTTCCCAATCCAGGTCTCTGAATACCTCCTGTAAACACGCTGTGAATAGCATTGGAGAGGTCGTATCTCCCTGCCTGACACCTTTATTTATTGGGATTTTGTTGCTTTCTTTATGGAGGACTACGGTAGCTATGGAGCCGCTATAGATATTTTTAGTATTTTTACATACGGCTCGTTTACACCCTGATTCCGTAATGCCTCCATGACTGCTGAGGTTTCGACAGAATCAAACGCTTTCTCGTAATCAATGAAAGCTATATATTAGGGTCGGTTATATTCTGCACATTTCTCTATCACCTGATTGATAGCGTGAATATGGTCTATTGTTGAGTACCCTTACGGAATCCTGCCGAGTCCTTTGCTTGAGAGAAGTCTAAGGTGTTCCTGATTCTATTTGCGATTACCTTAGTAAATAGTTTGTAGGCAAGTGACAGTAAGCTGATCGGTCTATAATTTTTCAAGTCTTTGGCGTCCCCTTTCTTATGGATTAGGATTATGTTAGCGTTCTTCCAAGATTCCAGTACGCTCGAGGTCGTGAGGCATTGCGCATACAGGGTGGCCGGTTTCTCTAGATCAATCTGCCCACCATCCTTCAACAAATCTGCTGTTACCTGATCCTCCCCAGCTGCCTTCCCCATTTGCATGTCTCCCAAGGCTTTCTTTACTTCTTCCGGCGTTACCTGTGGGATTTCGAATTCCTCTAGACTATTTTCTCTTCCATTATCGTCGTGGGTGCCACTGGTACTGTATAAGTCTCTATAGAACTCCTCAGCCACTTGAACTATCTCATCCATATTAGTAATGATATTGTCGGCTTTGTCTCTTAACGCATACATCTGATTCTTGTCGATTCCTAGTTTCTTCTTCACTGATTTTAGGCTTCCTCCGATCCTGAGAGCATGAACATGAACATGCTCTCCACAATGTATATCTGCGAAAAGGACAACTGTTCCGCTCTTTCCTCATAGAGAATGCCGAGGCGCTCTTCGTCCCAAACCACGCCCTGCCCGAAAGCGTTAAGCCTCACATATACATCAACTAGATTGTGCACGTCGGGACACTGGGACAGAGTTTAGACAGAATCCTAGAGCAGTTGGAATACATCGTCGTCGGGAAGAGCGTCTAAAAGGAGCAGGTGTAAATAGTGATACCAAAGTGCCGGAAACTGTAGTGACCAGGGGCACGTGAGCAACAAGGATAGGCGAGAGGTCAACTTTAAGCCAAAAACGATCACAAACATCACATGCACATGCGAATTGATTATTGAAGAACTGTCTTTCGGAATGCGCGGTAGCGGCCGCCTAATGCGTCTGTGGGCAGGAGGCGGTCACTTGTGGCACGTGCCGCTGTCGCCTGCTGTCAGATTTGTGCTCTCGCACTGCTGCAGAATCCCGCCGGTCACGGCGCGTGTCCGTTTCGTGCTCCAGAATTGCAGGGTCTTGTCGGCACTGTCGCCTCGCGTCGGCCTCACGTTCCCGCACTGCGGCATCCTCACAGCGGGCACCGCGCACGTCCGCTTTGTGCTCCCCAACTTCCAAAGGGCTGTCGACGTTGTCGCCTCGCCTAGGCCTCGTGTTCCCGCGAGGCCGCGTCATGGCGCCTCCGGCAACTGAGCTGCCGCATGCGTCGCAGTCGCAGTTGCACGTGGTTCCTCTGTCCGAGCACGTATGCGAGCCCGCCTTGCTTTTGCGCGACTAGCGCTTCGGTGGAGCTCTTCAGCAGCTGTTCTGATGATAAGCGGGAGCATGGCAGCGCGAAGCAGCACTTGGACGCGCTGCTGCGCTGCAGAAACACCGGCCGCCTGGAAGTTACTACCCGGGGGCTAGTACAAGTTGGGAAACGTTGGCGCGTGCGGGCAGCGTCTGCATAGAGGCCCTTCACAACGCGACGTGCCGCGACGGTGACGTTGATGTGGTGGCGCTACCGTGAAAGGTGGTTTATCAGCGGAACGCACTCTGGCAGCTCTTGGAATGTCAGTGGCGCAGCCGGAGGGACGATTTCGCCAGTGAGTCTGTGACCAGTTTGCCACGTGTGTGGTTATCTGTGCGTGGTGGTAGTTACAAATACGGAAGTGTGATACGCGCGTAAGGTCTGTCGCGGTGCGTCTTGTGTAAAGTGAAAATTTAAGGCTGAAGATTGAAGCGTTGTGGCGTGTCTAATAGCGATTATAACCGCCGCCTCAAACGGAGCGGCGCGGTAAACGTAAATACCCTGTTTTCAACACTGGACATTAATTATGAACCAAAGATTCTTTGAGACGTAATATTCGGCGTCATTTCATAGTATGTGGTATGGCCGATGGAAGAAAGCTGCGTAGTCTTCTGAATGCGTCGTTAGAAGTATTTCCTACTGCCGTATGTCACACATTGCCACGTATGGAGATGGAGTGAAGAGTGGCAGCTGAGCACACGTGACGTGAGCGGCTTAGATAAAGTAGCGCACTGCTGCGGGCGAAGAAATTACCGTGGACACAAGTGTGTTCGTTGGGGTGTCAGAGCGTGAAAGGCGTACAAACATGCTCGTCGACGTCTGCGAACGATGTAAAATACGTCACGTTTGTAAGTCACGCACGCGCGAGTGTAAAGGTGATTGCGGTATTGCTTTGCGTCTGTAAACACATGACAACGTCATAACAAAGTAAACCCGATTATGTTATCAAGTCACGAAAACGTGCAATGACGGACAACGAAGCCTATCACTTCAATCTCATCCCGCAATCATCCCTCATCTTTACCTCTCCTTAACATAGCCTTCACTAACATGCGCAGTTTGCTACCCAAACGAGAACAACTTCGCAGCTTCACTCACGACATCGATGCCGACATCATAGTACTAACTGAAATGTGGCTAAACGGAGACGTAAGAGATAGCGAAATTTTCCCTCCTAATTCCGGCTATGCTCTGTATCGCCATGATCGGAGCGACCGGAGAGGTGGGGGTGTTTTATTAGCTATCAGAAACACCTTCTCATCTTCCCTGATCCATCGGGATGATAATCTCGAACTATTGTGGACTTGCGCTTACAACGGTGCTGGAAAGACAATTTTTGGCGTGTGCTACAGGCCGCCGGACAGCCATCCGTCATTCTGCGATTCACTCCGTAAAGCACTAACCGACATCACTGACAAATTCCCTAACGCACCTATTCACCTCTTTGGCGATTTCAATTACCCTAACATTAACTGGCCTCTGCTTTCTGTAACCAACAGGTGACCGTTATTCGAAGCTAAACAATTTATTGATCTTATGCTAGATTTCAACCTACATCAGGTAATATCGTGTCCTACAAGAGGGGATAACACCCTTGACCTTATGCTCACATCTTGCCCCGATAGCTTAAGTAGCGTTACCACACTACCCGGTCTTAGCGATCACAACCTCATCCATATCTGCATGACAATAGCGCTTAAGAAAAAGTCACCCACAACAAAAATAATAAAAATAAAAGGGCGGACTTTGACGCCATAAATAACGAACTCCACATTTTTTTTATGATTTTCAGCAGTCTTACTTATCAAGAACTGTCGATAGCAACTGGCAACTTTATAAGAATGTATTGCTCAACCTGGAAGCTAGATATATACCAACAGTTCTCGTGAAATCCGACTCTAACAATGAATGGTTTAATAAACGACTGAAAGCTCTCCTTGCTAAAAGGAAAAGGCTTTACCGAAAAGCCAAACTAACAAATAACTCAGAAACATCGGAAAAATACGAACTGTGCGCTAACCAATATATTCAGGAGCTGACGATAGCCAAAGATAACTTCTTTAATCATGACCTTCTGAAGATTCTACGATCAAACCCCAATAAATTCTGGCGCTTACTTTCAGTAAAGACAGATTCTAGACAGATTGAACTAACAGATCCGGATGGTAATGTCATTAATTCTGAGAAATGCGCGTCAGCTCTTAACGACTACTTCATCTCAGTTTTCTCCAACACTAATGACACTCCCATTGAACCAATACCACCACTCCCAGTAAACTTAATGCCAGACATCAAGATCAACCCTGATGGCATATGTAGCCTCATTAATTCACTCAAACTAATCCCCTCAGCCGGGTGTGATGGAATTAACGTGAAAATACTAGTTAACACCAGTAACATTTCTAGCCAGGTGCTACATCTAATATTTACGCAATCCTTAAAGACTGAAAGCTTGCCCGACGACTGGAAAAAGGCCCATGTCGTACCAATCTTCAAGACTGGCGACCGCTCCCGTGCTATAAATTATCGACCAATTTTTCTGACCAGCATTCCTTCTAAACTTCTAGAACATATAATCTCATCCAACCTAATGTCTCACCTGGAATCTATCAACTTCTTTTACCCTCACCAGCACGGCTTCAGAAAACTATTTTCATGCGAGACCCAACTCACCGAGTTCACCCATGACATTCTACATTTCATGGACCTTCATTTGCAGATTGATGCCATTTTCTTGAATTACTCAAAAGCATTCGACGGCGTTTCCCACAATCACCTACTTCAAAAACTTGCATCTATCGGAATCCCAAATGGCTTGCTTACCTGGCTTGTACACTTCTTAAAAGGGCGCACAGAGTTTACCTCTGCAAATAACCATAATTCATCTCTTAGCAGCGTAACATCGGGTGTGCCACAGGGCGCTGGTTTATCGCCTCTGCTCTTCCTCATCTACATCAATGACTTACCTGCTAACATTAAGAATAAATTACGTCTTTTCGCGGATGACTGTGTCCTATATTCCCCAATCAAAGGCTCGAATGAAATCCCCGCTCTACAACAGGATCTCGATTCTATCGCAGTATGGTGCGAGAAATGGTACATGCCGCTTAACCTTACTAAATGCAAAGCTCTGTCATTCACCCGCAACCACAGCTTAACTAGTCACACCTACACAATAAATTCAGCTCCTATCAATCATGCCCCGTCTTACAAATATCTCGTCGTTCACATGACATCGACACTATCATGGGCAACTCACATTGACACCATCTGTTCTAATGCTTCACGCACCCTTGGATACTTAAAACGCCACCTGAAATCCGCATCACCAGAAATAAAAAAAGCTAGCATATCTAACATTCGTACGTCCGCAGTTACAATATGCGTCATCTATCTGGCACCCTTCCCAATCATATCTAACCTATGACATAGAAGCAATACAAAATCGCGCTGCTCGGTTTATAACTTCCGATTACTCTCGTGATACCAGCATAACCGCACTAAAACGTACACTTGAACTACCATCACTTGCTTCCCGCCGGATCATCTCTCGTCTCTGCTTGCTTCACACCTTTTATTACCATCCACACTCCCGGCATTCCCTGTTAAATCCACCCTTACGTACATCCTCTCGCTTAAGCCACAGTCGTCCCATAGCAAACATTAACACCCGATCATCTGCCATGAACACTTCATTCTTTCCCGACGCTATAACCCATTGGAACCATCTTGCAGAAGATATCGTGACATGCACTGACCGTAAAACGTTCCGCGAAATGTTAAATAACCACACTGCTTAATTGTCGATTCCACCAACCCTTACTCTAACACGATGTTCCCTTCTTTTTCACAATAGTTCCTGAGTTGTATTTGTTTATTGTTGTTCTTTACTGTTCTGTACATTCTTCTAACATTGTTACAAGGATTAAAGCCCTCCCTTATGCCTCCGGGCCTTTAAGGTGAAAATAAATGAAATGAAATGTGTCGCGCATGTGGCATTACGCTGTGCCAAACGCTTTGAGGTATTCCCATGCGCATGAGAATCGCTTAACCACAGACTAACGGCGCACAAGCGGGCCACAGTGGGTAGCCGATCGTTTGCGGGTGCTGTGTCGCGGCGATTTCTCGATGGTTGATCATGCTCATGGCGACAGCTGCGGTCACGCAATCGTGGCAGGGGTCATTGCATATAAAACCGTGTGCGAGACACGAAATTTCATTTACCGTGTAATTGCAGCGGTGCGGACGTATACAGCGTCGATTGAAGGCATGATTGCGTTTATCTTCTACAGTCATGGCAGTGGTTCCTGCACAAACATGTAGATGTGAGTGCGCGCGGCGTGGAGTAGAACCTACACGTGAAGACACATTAGAGGCTCATTATTTTCCCTGCCCGTTGTCACATCATAGTGTCTCATGCAGTTACACTGCTAAGATGTGTGGTCAAAGGAGTGTCGCAAAGTAATCGGTTTGTAATTGTACAGCTAGGTAAGCAGTGAGCCTCAAACCACGTCGCAGTTTCGGCCGTAAGCGCAAGCATCGATTGCGATAGCAAATAAGTGGGCAGGTAGATGAAGTAAGAATACTGGTTTCATCGGTGGTATAAACCTGTACACACAGGCACATTAACTATATATTAAAGAGCATGGTGTGAGCGCGAAGAGCAAGCATGAACCCGCCACACTTGATGACGCCGGACACTCGCTATCGAAGCGCCGGCGAGAGCGAACGCAGCAGCAGCAGCGAGCGAAGGGACCTTCGTGCTGTTTACCTCTTCAACGCAAGCTGAGCATTGGTAGAACACGGCATGCACGAAGCAACATGACATCGACGCACCTAGACTTTGCCCCTAATGCAGATGGTTCTCAAGATACGGCAGCGCGACCGCGTGCAGCCGCCATATGCGCAGTGGCAGCCGGAGTAGAATGCTACCCCCCCCCCCCCTCCTCTCCACGGTGCCTCATAACGTCCGGTGCCTCGCGCACGATAGACGACGGCGCTTCCTTTTCGCTTGCCTCTCTTTTGGGCCGGCGAGATTGAGCCGTGATCATCGGCTTTGCTCGCACGCTTTCATTCGCACGTGCAGCGCAGGGTGCGCGGCGACGGTTTAATGAACCTTGGACTTGATACGGAACATCACGGCGACGGCGACAGCAGAAATGGGTCTTGAGTGTCCCTATAATCATTATCGCAGTAATAAGCGCACTGTCCCGAACTGCGACCAGATCTCTAGCGCCGTCGGTGGTGACTGCAGCGGTCAGTAATCCTACCGTCCGATTCAGTCGTGCTCAGATGGAGGCCAAATAGAAAATAACAAAAAACATGCATACGTCCATGCTACAGAACTCAAGGTTCAAAATTAATCCGAAGTCCCCTACTACCATTTGCCTCACAGTCAAATCGTAGCTTTGGCACACTCCGCCTTCCCGCCCAAAAAAAGAAGAAAAGAACGAACAGTAATAGAAGAATAAAAATATGCACCATCCTAGCTTGCAAACTAAGGCCGCCTATGTCGGCGGAACATAGGCGACGGTACTATAGGGCCTAGAATATATCGACGGCGCCTACCGTTGTTTCCGTTCATTGTGTAGCTCAAGCAATTTATTTCGCAAAAACTATTTATTAAGAAACACTAGTGCGTAAATCAAAGCTGATAAGATGGGCTTAAATTGGCTATTGAGCAAACATTTACACAATCATGTCAGCAGCAAACAAACACAGAAAGCACGGGAATATTATTTGCATACTTTGCAGAAGAGTTTATTTTAAAACAATTTTAATTTACAACAGTCGAACACAATCAGGCTTTCTGGATATGAATTATTTATGTCGTCAACTGTTTATGAAAACAGTAAGGATTTGGTGTGTATTCGCTGTGAACTCACCTACACTCATCAGCCTGCGCCACCTAATGACAATAATCAATATATATGCCTAAACGTAAGGAAAAAGAATTTGGCCTTTACTTTTGTGGGCGCCTACCTATCTCTGTCAAGTCGATATGATTACAAAAGACTACAAGACATCCTTTTCTCAACCTCCAATCCCTGGGTCATCATTGGAGATTTCAACGCCCATCATACACTCTGGGTAAGTCCGACGATCAACGCAAAAGGCAGAGCTCTGGTATCTTTCGCCTCCAGTAATGAACTTTGGCTGCTGAATGATGGAAGTCCTACCTTTCCATTCCATTTCCATTCAAAGCGCTTGCCCTCTCTCAAAAGAGATCGGAGATTGACGTGGCAGAGGATTTCTGCGCCAGATTATCCGGCCAACTCACAGCTACCAACATTCCATCGCCTTCGAACAGCTGTCCGCCACCACGTGATCACCGGTTGGATCTACCATTCTCGATCCACGAACTTAAGGCAGCATTAGCTTTGTGTAGTCGCACATCAGCGCCAGGACCTGACGGAATTTCCTACCGAACTCTGTGTCACCTGGGGGAGCGAGCGAGAGTTCTCCTTGAGGTGTACAATGAATCGTGGAGAAATGGCACACTACCAACAACCTGGAAGACAAGTCGCCTTGTTCCACTGCTGAAGCCTGGCAAGTCGCCGTTGGAACTCTCATCATATCGCCCGATCACTTTGGCGAGCTGTGTGGGCAAAGTAATAGAGAGGATGGTCCTAGGACGCCTGGAGTGGTACTTGGAGTACCACAACACCTACCCAAATGCCATGGCGGGCTTCCGACGCGGTCGATCATCGATCGATAACGTCGTCGACCTGGTCACCTACATTCAACATGAGAAATGCCGTAAGCGTCTGTGCGCTTCTTTATTCCTCGACGTTAAAGGGGCGTATGACAACGTTACGCATGAACCCATCCTCTCTGCTCTCGCAGAGGTAGGAGTGGGTGGTCGAATGTTTAAATGGATACGCAGCTATCTATCCATGCGATCCTTTTTTGTAAGCACCGAAGAAGCTCATACTTGTCTACATTATAGCTACTGCGGCATCCCCCAGGGTGGTGTACGTAGCCCTGTATTATAACTACAGTCAGGCAATTAATGTACGCGGATGACATATGCATATGGACGTCTGCAGTAACACCCCTACAGTTGCGAGCGAGAATTCAGAGAGCCGCCACACAAACTGTTATCTACCTCCGTAATCGAGGCCTGGAAATTTCCTCCGAGAAATGCGCACTAGTGCCATTTACGCGCAAACCCATGGCAAATTACAGTGTAATGATAAATGGCCAAATAATACGACGGGCCCGATCGTACAAGTTCCTAGGTGTCATAATCGACAGGGACTTGTCATGGAGCCCACACGTATCATACGTGAAAAAACGGTTGACAGGCATCTGTCACCTGCTCAAGTTTTTCGCTGGCAAGACCTGGGGAATGTCGCCAAGTGCCATGTTGCAGCTGTACAGGGTGCTTTTTCTAGGATTTCTGCGATACAGCTTGCCAGCAATAAACAACACAGGTAAAACTAACTACGCACAATACAAAGTCTTCAGGTTCAAGTGCTCCTGATCTGTCTAGGCCTGCCTCAGAGTGTTTCAACAGTGGCTACGATAGCAATCGCTGGAGACCACCTTGTCAGGACCCACATTGAAATTGAAGTACTCAGGACCCATATAAGGCATATGGCCAGGACTCCTCTTCACCACTTGGCCTCCCTAACAGCGGACAGACCACACACATCTTTCAGCCAGACGATAACCGCATATGATGAATCATTGCCAGCTTGTTTCACTCCGGCTGCGAGACCTTCGATTCCTCAATGGTGCCTCGCTCAGCCAAAAATCAACCTCACAATACCTGGTATCTCGAAAAAATCTGATCTATCATCGCCAGCCCTTAGACAGCTCACGCTACTACATTTGTACGAGAACTACCGTGATTCTACGCATATTTACACCGATGGATCTGTCCTTTCAAGCAGCTCCGCGGCGGCAATCGTCATACCAGCGAAAGCTACAGCAATCAAATTTAAGACGACCCACGCGACAACATCGACGGCAGCAGAGCTCGCAGCGCTCTTTACTGCCCTTCATCCCATAGGTGATGAACCACCACACAAGTGGACAATATTCTGCGATTCGAAGGCGGCCCTGCAGTCTCTACTGTCACCTTTACGACGCGGACCACACGAACAACTAATATTCCATATTACAGAGACGTTACAACATACAAGTGATGCAGGCCATGAAATAACCTTTTAGTGGCTTCCAAGTCACTGCGGGATTATCGGCAATGAACTGGTGGATCCCGCTGCCCGCTCAGCCCATACTGAGGAGCGCCACGTCCCAATTCCTCTTTCTAGAACTGACGCAGCACGGAATCTCCGCCTGCTTGCTCGGCAGTGCACCGCGTCGCAATGGAATGAGCCACATTTAAGAAACACGCGACTGTACTCACTTGATCCCACACTAAGAGTTCGAGCGCCATCACAGCTTCGCCGTAGAGACGCCACGTTTTATATCGACTTTGGTTGGGCGTTTGCCTTTACTAAAGCCTATGCATTCCGCATAGGGATGACCGACAGCCCAACCTGTGACCACTGCGGCCATGAAGAATCAATTGGCCATATTTTGTGTGCCTGCCCGCAGTACAGTCCACAGAGGGCATGCCTTCGCCACGAACTTGACCAACTGGACGACCAACCGCTATCCAAAAAAAGAACTCTACAACATCGGAAGGACCTGCCGTCACAGAAGAAGGCCGTGCAAGCGCTACTGCGCTTTTTGCGATCTACCGGCCTGTGTGAACGACTTTAACTGGAACGCCTTCTGTGTGTGTGCCTCCATGTGTGCGTGCTTTTTTTCCCCCTGTTTTTTAGCGTTTTCCTCTCTGTCATCTTTCTAACCCCTACCCCCTTCCACAGTGAAGGGTAGCAAACCAGTGACTCATATCTGGTTAACCTCCCTGCCTTTCCTCTTCATTCTCTCTCTCTCCCTCTCTAATTCACAGCGTAAGGTAGTTCCAACACTAAAGCCAAGGCTACCATCATCCCAGGCTTTGCTACATTCTTCGTACACTCCAATACGTAATTACCTATAGCATGCAGCCTATACACATGCGACAATTTCTGTGCAAGCTCTTTCCCGCAAATTCCCATCATAACATAGCTAAAAAACTAAAGCACCCTTCGTCGTCAGAACATAGCGGCCCAAATAGCTTTTCTGTAGGGACTTGTACTACTGATGAAACACAGCGAGTAAAGCAATATCTATACACCTTTCCTCATTATTTGCTCACCTGAGTCTCACACAGAGGTCAACGTCCACAATCATCTGGTCACAAACAATGTGCTGTCATGCTTCTCCCTTAACTGCAATTCATGGCATAATGTTTGTGATTTAGTATTTTTGTCTGCTAGCTAAGCTCGAAGGCAGACGACAAACAAGAGTGATTTCAGCAGGCGTGCCACCGGAACGTGGCTCTTCCTGTGTTTGCTCTAGAGATTCATCAACTATGTACACGTATGCCTTGTTTGATGAGAATTGCGAACATGATGGTTTGTTATCTTCCAGTGCGGTTCTATACCAAGCAGCTATTTCTTTTTTATGCTATCACCCATGTTCATTGGCAAATTCAATCTAAAACATCTATATTACCTCAGGCGTGTAGGACTTCAAAATCCATTGTACATGTTGCTAAGGTCATATTTGTTACAGCGATACCTTTTCCTGTAAATGCAGTACCTTTACTCTATTTTCATCGGTGCGGAAGTAATTGCGCTCGTTTGCTCAACAAATATAATCACCTGCACGTTTCACATTTAAGAACGACCAGAGATGTTTGGCGAAGTGGAATTTTATTCGAGTTACCTATTGGCCATATTGTTTTCGTCCTAAGTGCGAACTGTCTAGAAAATGTGCTAAGGTTTTCGGATTTTCAGCGAAATTTCCTCGTTCCTATAATACAAATTTTATGCTTGCTTTGATACGTCCAACAAGTTTTAACGTGAACTATGTGTTGTTGTAAAATAGGATCTACACCTCCAGTTTAAACGTCATCACCGTTCACTTTATTTAACGCGAAGCATTATTTGCGAACCTCAGGCACGTTGAATCCGTCCGTCCGTCCGTCTGTCCGTATCTATCTATCTATCTATCTATCTATCTATCTATCTATCTATCTATCTATCTATCTATCTATCTATCTATCTATCTATCTATCTATCTATCTATCTATCTATCTATCTATCTATCTATCTATCTATCCATCCATCTATCCATCCATCCATCCATCTATCCATCCATCCATCCATCCATCTATCCATCTATCCATCTATCCATCTATCCATCTATCCATCTATCCATCTATCTATCTATCTATCTATCTATCTGGTTGTGTCTGTCTGTCTGTCTGTGTCTGTCTGTCTGTCGGTGTCTGTCTATCTGTCTGTCTGTGTCTGTCTGTCTGTCTGTGTCTGTCTGTGTCTGTCTGTCTGTCTGTCTGTCTGTCTGTCTGTCTGTCTGTCTGTCTGTCTGTCTGTCTACGTCGGCAGGGTTGACAGTGCCTACAAACTTGAGCTGCAGGGTGTATACTCGTGCTGGCATTTCCGGCGTGATCGCGGAATCGTCGTTATTGGAGCTCCGTAAGCTTACTGGCGCGCGTTAAAGCCGGTTATGTCACCTGTGGAACACCAGATTGTGGTTGCCTCCACACGAACAGTGATTCATAAGCAAGTTTCCCGCCCCGCGCGCGCCAGCCGGCTCCTGTTGCTCACAAAGAAACCCTTGGAAGACCGAAGCTTCGTCGACAAATAAGTGAAGTTGAACATTGCGTTCCTCAGAGGTTTACTTGAGCAGCTTGTTGATGGTGTACTTCTGGGGTACTACTTGGTGCAGACGAAAGGGAACGTGTTCGCAAAGACCGAGCAGCTAGACAAGCATGCGTTCTTTTTGTCTCTCACCACGGCCGAGGTCCACTTTCAGCGGCTGCTCGAAGGCATCGACAGAGACTTCGAGACAGAGCGGTAAAGTTGCGCCTCTGCAGTGGAATTGCCACAGCCAGGTAGCTGCAATATGCCTTGCAAAACTTCGATTCTTACAGTAGGAGGGATCTCCAGTATTGTTTTTACTAAGATAGAAGTGATACAGTAAACAATAAATAAAAGCTGGCATGGCAACTACACAGAAGCAACGTCGGAGGCATTGATTTGAAAAAGACCACGCTTTACACAAAAAACTAATAGAACTCAGAAGACAAAATAGCACCGAAAGCTTTGAGAAGATTGGCTTACGGAAATGTCCATCGGGGCAAAACAAAGTTGAAATTTTCAATTCGTGTATCATTATATTCGCCAAACTAAGGGGTTTGAATCACTGACCAAGATTTCTAATTTCATCCTTTGCTGTAATATGATCTAGATAAAGAAGTTAAAGAAGAAGATAAGTTAGAGCAGACAATATCTGCATGTGGGAAAAGAAAGGAGATTTTCAATGAGGTATATGAAATATACTTTAATTGCTCAAATATACATTCGCTGGGAGGAATCTTATTTAATTAGCCGTACAACTGTTATCAAAGAAGAGGTGCTAAGTGCACGAAGATTTCATTTGTCTTGGGCGACTGTTATTGTTCACTGAGATTCCAGCCTACCATGGAAGAAAATGAAAACGCTCATGGTCTTATTCTCTTGTAATTTCTTTCGTTCAGATTTTCGACTTTATTGCGAATAAAATACCGAAGTAATAGTTGCAAGCGGTGCTCACAAAGGAAGCCTACTGCAAAATTTTTTAACTCTGTGAAACAATTTATGTAAGATCAGCCAATTTCTTAGCTGAAGTTGTAATACATAGTATATACCTAAGCACTTCTATTTTCGAACACTTAGTACATTAAACGCGCTCTAAAATTCAGGAAGTAGGAACTCTACGAATCTTTCTCTTTTTAATTCCTTGGCAAAAGACAGGGGCAATTGCCTAGTGTCGTCTTTCATCGGTGAAGACAATACAAAGAACGACGCTCTGAAAACGACAAGGAAAGTAAGAGTGACGGCAAGCGCCACGCCCCGTAAATTTTGACATTGTGTACACTAGAAGCGAAGATATCCTCCTGATGTCCGCTAGCTCTTCTTCCGCCGCATTGTTCACGAACACTTCATTTATATCGCCTATGCTGAATCTAAATTTCTCGCAAATCTAGGTCGTTGTCTTTATTTCTCTTACTCCTTTGTGGGCCATTTCACCTCGAGCTATTGCGTTCTCCTGAAGCTGAAGGCAACACTGGGATGACCAAATTATTTGGTCAGGGCACGCAGTATGCTTTTTTTTAATTGTAGCGTTTTCAAACCTTACAATCTTCGGCAGTGGTGGACGTGTGCGTGCGTGCGTGTGTTGTGTGAGTGCGCGCGCGTGTGCGTGCGCGCGCGTGTGTGCGTGCGTGTTTGTGCGCGCGCGTGTGCGTGCGTGTGAGCGTGCATGCTTGTGCGTGCGTATGCGCGTGCGTGCTTGTGCGTGTGGGCGTGCGTGCTTGTGCGTGTGTGCGTGCGTGCTTGTGCGTGCGTGTTTGTGCGCGCGTGTGCTTGTGCGCGTGTGCGTGCGTGCTTGTGCGTGTGTGCGTGCTTGTGCGTGTGTGCATGTGTGCTTGTGCGTGCGTGCTTGTGTGCTTGTGCGTGCGTGCTTGTGCGTGTGTTCTTGTGCGTGTGTGCGTGCGTGCTTGTGCGTGTGCGCGTGTGTGTTTATGCGTGCGTGCGTGCTTGTGCGTGTGTGCGTGCGTGTTTGTGCGTGTGTGCGCGCGTGCTTGAGCGTGCGTGCTTGTGCGTGCGTGCTTGTGCGTGTGTGTGTGCGTGCTTGTACGCACGCGTGCTTGTGCTTGCGTGCTTGTGCGTGTGTGCGTGTGCGTGTGTGCGTGCGTGCTCGTGCGTGTGTGCTTGTACGTATGTGCGTGCGTGCGTGCTTGTGCGTGGGTGCGTGCGTGCGTGCTTCTGCGTGTGTGCGTGCGTGCGTGCTTGTGCGTACGTGCTTGTGCGAGTGTGCATGCGTGCTTGTGCGTGCGTGCGTGCTTGTGCGTGTGTGCGCGCGTGCTTGTGTGTGCGTGCTTGTGCGTGTGTGCGCGCGTGCTTGTGCGTGTGCGCGCATGTGCGTGCTTGTGGGTGTGTGCGTGCGTGCTTGTGCGTGCATGTGCGTGCGTGCGTGTGTGTATGTGTGGTGTGTGTGTATGTGTGCGTGCGCGCGTTTCGTATTTCGCGAAATACGCGCAAGGATCTTTTGGTGCTAGCACGTATAGATATATTTGCGTGATCCTTCACGGAGGAAAACGTAATAAATAAATGGTTATTTAGAAATATGTAGGTATGCCTTTTTCTCTGGCGTTGGTCAACACGTACGAATCAAAGCAGCCGAAACGTTTCCTCCGCAGTTTGCCTTACAGCTTCTCAAGGAGCTGCGCAAAGCAGGAGCAGTCGAGTAAAGCAGGTGGTGTAGCAACGGCAGCCCCGCGCATCAGGTTGTTTTGCCGATAAGTTCCCTTAACGAGAGGCGGAAAGCAGCGGTTGCAAGTAATTATAATAAAAACTCCAATTGTCAACTTGAACAATTTCAGACCTTTTTCTCATTTCCCTCCTCCCTTCTGATTCATATATTACACTAGCCTTTCTGGGTGGGCAGTGAACCGAGCACGTACGCAATCTTGTTAAGTTCTGAGTTATTTACTTCCGTACTTTTTTTATATGGGCTACACGCTGGCTGCGTTCATGTATGCGCGCAGAAAATGTCTACAAAATAATAGAAAAGAAATATCTTACTTGTTTTAGCCAGATCCTTTATTTTCTTCTTTTCTTGAGTGCTTATTGAAGGAGTTCAGTTTGGCCTAGTTGGTGTCTACTCCATATAATATTGCCCGCAAATAAAGACGGGGACAGCGCGTGTCGTTTTTGTGTTCTCTTCCGCTATCCCCGTCTTTTTTTGCAGGCAATATGATGTAGTTGAGGGAGGTTTCTCTGCAGTACCGGCTACACGTTGTATCAAAACAGATTGTTCTGGACTGAGGGACACGCTCAATTGCATACTATACCCGTCAGACATGCATGTGAGCGACAAGGCTGCCGCCGAAAAAAGGCTGAGTAATTCTAGCTTAAGTAGTTTAATGTGTACGGTCAACTTTATTTCTCCTGGGGAAAGTGAAAACATCAGAGCGCAACTATAATTGTGCTATCGCTCAAGCTTAGCTTAATTTTGAGTGGCACTGTTGTATCATGTTTACCACTTCCCATTGCGTGCTATACAGGTTTTTCGTTCTTCGACTTATGTGGCGGCGCTCTCTTGCTCAAGCTGCGCAGGTTTTATAGCACTAGTGAATGAAAGGGGTTGGTTGGATAATGGTCTTCTCTCCTGCTGGTATCAAGGGTTAGAAAACCACAATGGATATTCGGATATGCTATTTCAGCGCAAGCTATGAACGAATTATTTTCAGCAACATGTCTGGTTCAATGCTGGACGCCTGAATTTTTTGCCCTTGTCCAACACATAGCTGAAGTAGAAACCATGGTCAAAGATCGTAAGTTATTATTGCAAAGACATTCAGCTTGATTTCTGTCTGAAAGTGCGTCAACATGTCAAAGCAAGGAAGTGGTTTATTCAAATATTTTACGTTCTGTAAATTACGACTGTAGTGAAGCGAACATACGAAGCGCTGTGGTGTATGTTGTTGGGTGATTTCGTCGGAGAGTCACCGCAGTTGGTAGCGTCCCGCTTCGAAGTTCCCGTTTCGTAGTTTAAAGAGCAAATCCGCCATCTGACAAAGGCGACTTAATCAAGCTCCTGCAAGAGATCTAAATAGAACAACAGTCCGAGCTATTTCCATCAACAACATGAGCTCCACTCTCAAGTCAGAGCGATGGCAGTGCCCACAACACTTTACACGCATTGTCTTCACAACACAGCTCGCAGTACTTTTCTGGTAGCTGTTTCAATCTTCTTCTCATCAACCTTCTGATGTCTACTCGTCCGCTCATTTTCTGTTTTCCCACAGTTTGTAACAAGGCTAAGTAGGATTCGAGTTGCTGCATGATTAGCTAAAACCAGCGAATGAAGCGCATGCGCAAGATACAAAGTGTACGAATGCCAGCATTCTTTTTCAATGCTTCTTTCTTGCATCTGCGTTTCACTCGCAAGTTTACACCTTAGTTGATTCCACAGTTTCAATTTTCACTCTTACGCTAATCTGTTAAGTAAAAGCGGTCGATCATGGTCTTATGATAATTATGGAAAGGGTACGTTAGTTAGGTCTGTCTACTTCATTCACGCTGTCAAACTCCTTCCCGGCTACCTAGGGTAATTTTGGCGTTGCGTTATTGAACATTCGTTATCCGGAATTTCGTTATTTGCACTGCAAAGTATACCATTCCACGCTATTTGCGTCATTACGAAAGCTGTTAAAATACACTTGTTTTCGCAATTTTTCGGAAGCCCAAGGAACTTTTTCTCCATCGTCTTGAGTGGCGTTGAAGAAATTAACGCTGTTGAAATTGAAGAGATAATTAATGCATTACTATAGCGTACTTTCAAGAAAAAGTGTTTATTCAACCACACTTCTGCAAGCATTCGTTCGGCAAATAATCGCTTACGTTCCATTGGAAAAAAATGAGCTGTTGGCTTTAGTGCTTTATGAAACTGTGTAATGTTCTAACTACTCATCACGAATGTGTAAGGTCCGCTGCTGCATACCTGCTCAGTTTGGGCGCACTGTTAAACAGACGATATGCAGAAACGCGTCTTGGAAGGCCGACATTATGGGTGTGCTGGATTACAGCGGATTGACCCATGGGGGCCGCCGCCCAACTGATCGGTTTAGCAGAGAGTGCGTTTGGCGGAGGGAAATAGGTGCGCAGGCGAGCACGCGAAAAGTGGGCTACGCAGAGTGTTGACGTAAACAGTAGACGCCAGGTGAAGATTCGCATAAACAACCGGGCCATTGCCTAACGACTGCATATTTCCCCGTCATGTGTAGTTATAGGATGAGTGATTAAAACAATAAAACTGCATGCGTACTCTAACTCACAACGTTGTTCCGCCTGGTATTGCTCAGTTCACGGGATCCGCACTGGAAGCAAATCGTACCCAGGCGAATAAATGAATGGATGTAAGCTATAATTCGGTGGGCCCAGAAAACTTAACAACTCATGCTAACATCTCCCAAATAAAAACCAGCAATACCTAAGGAAAAAATTGTAGGCTAACATTTGGTGGGCTCAGAAAAATTAACTCATACTAACATCTCCCAATTTAAAAACTAGCAATACCTAAGGAAGAATTTGTTTACTTTGTTTTAAGAACCTGGCAGTTGTAGTCAAGAGCAAAATTTAGGAATACCTCAATTGTTAAAAGATTTCTCAGTGACGCAGTTTAGATAATCGTACAAGCAACCTTAAAGTCATGGCCTCAAAGGAACCAAGACAGCTAATTTTTGAGCTTCAGTTCTGCGTTGCATGTTATACCGCACGCGTCCAAAGCAAGCTGGCAAACTTTTAGCCTGTTTAGTCGGGTAAAATATATTTATTTGTATCTTTTTTATATTGCAGTGCTGCCCTACAGCCGCCTACAAACACTGAATGGGGATGACAAGAATCGCACTCCCGAAAACGGCTCCCTCGGGTCACGGAAGGTCACATCGACGGCGACGCGCACTTGTTCCCTGCAAGCACCGGATGTGATTGCAGAAGCCCGAAAAAACGCCGTGGAGGCCATTCGTACCTGTCTTTTTTTTTGCTTTTTGTATGTGCGTCTCGGTGATCTGCTGCCGCTTTCATCGCCGGAATGACGGCATTGATGATTTGTAATATATTGAGCGGCCACATCCATATATATTGAGCGGCCCTAGCCCCCGAACTCTCGTTCACAGACTGTACCTACCAGACTGTTTTCCCTCGCAGGATGCAGAGTTTTATCTTTTCAGTCTTCTCGAGCTGCGCGCACAATGCTCTAAATTTCCTCAGCGTCTACTGTCTTCAAGAAAAGCCTCACCAACAGACAACTTCTAGAAGTTTCCCAGATGACGGATGGTGCCTAGAGAAGATCGTCGCACGGATGCCCGCACAAGAGGAGAAACTCAGTCGCCTCAAGTTATTTTTTTTGTCCTATATGAGACAGGCCGTAAAGAGGGTCAACAACAGAAAAAGTTGGACGCCTCAAAGTGCAGCGTTGTCAAAGCGACACAAAGGACTAGAGGCGACTAAGCCTCAAAGCACAGAAAGAAAATTATGTCAGATTTTCGTAGTGGAGCTTCGATTCCCGGAAACACAGGAATCATGGGCTCCAGTAGCAAAATTACAATTATTGAGTTGTTTCGGCTCCACCGAAATATTCTAGTCGACAGTGTACCAAAAAATCGTAAAATTTTGGAGCACATTGAATGCATGATTGTAAGCGTTGCGCTGTACCAGTGCTTCTCGAACAGCGGGTCATGACCTACAAATGGGTCACAAGGCCCTTTCTGGCAGGCAGTTTAGGATCCAACTATATGTGTATGCGCCTACACGGCGCACAGATGCATTTTTGGCTAGGTCCCCATATTCTATCAGCGTCTATATATATATATATATATATATATATATATATATATGTGTGTGTGTGTGTGTGTGTGTGTGTGTGTGTGTTTGCGTGTGTGTGTGCCTTGTCATATGAAACGAAGCCAACTTTATATGACGAATGAATTGGAGGCTCTCGTCGGTTTCCTTACTTCTCGTGTGTGTGTACACACACACACATTATATATATATATATATATATATATATATATATATATATATATTAAAAATTAAATTTTGGGGTTTAACGTGCCAAAACCACTTTCTGATTATGAGGCACGCCGTAGTGGAGTATTCCGGCAATTTCGACCCGCTGGGGTTCTCAAACGTGCACCTAAATCCAAGTAGACGGGTGTTTTCGCGTTTCGCCCCCATCGAAATGCGGCTGCCGTGGCCGGGATTCAATCCCGCTACATCATTTTCAGCAGCCCAACACCCTAGCCACTGAGCAACCACGGCGGGTTATATGTATATATATATATATATATATATATATATATATATTTGGTAGTAATAAATGGTGCCACGTACGTGCTAGACAAATAAAAATGCTACTTAATACTGTGAGCAATGTCCACATCAACCCAACCGAACGCTTTATTTATCGTGACAAGTTTCTTATGGGAGTAGGAATTACTTTTCACTTCGTATTTTGAGTGCCTCAGTCCTAAATTTCGGATCAAGTCCAAAATTCAAGTCACATTTAGAAAACACAACAGGTATGAGAATTCTTTGGCAGGCTTCAATCTTGCCTGGTATTTTTACAGCGAATGATGGTTCTTATATGTGGTTAGAATGAAATATTCACTCATAATCTCGATAGCTGTTAGTCTCTCAGCTCGTAAATCTCAATGCAGCAATAAAAATCACATCTACGAATTCAGTGTTAGCGGTGCAATTGTTCAAAATAAAGCTTCATCAAAGCTAGGCTGTATGCTCTGCTTTTAGCATTGTGTCTTGTTTCTACGAACCTACGAACCTTCTACGAACGGGCTATAAAACGTCGCTGTTTTTTTTTATGGAGCGAATATGTAATATTTCTTAAATGCTTTCACGTGGTTCCTGTTTCTGTTCGCCGCTCTAGGCTGTTTACGTGCGAGCACAAAACCACATGCCTAAACTGCAAGCTCTCCAAAAACGTGATCAATTGTAACGTTGTCATTGATGTTGTGACAGCCAAACATGGAACTTACATCAGATTTGGGACATATCAAGTGGATGCGAACGATTCGGGAGCTGTCATCATAGGCAGACGAATGGACGTATTGAGGTGTAAAGGTGTAAATGAGTAAATCATGCAGACTTTCTATCGATATTGGCGGGAACTATCCAAGTGCGTGGTATCTTAAGCCTGAAATTATTGTCCTATATAGGCAGCGTTTAGGTTGATTTTGTTAGAGCACGCGACCAGGTCACTTCAGCCCAGGGTAACCTACCAGATAATCAATAGTCTATATGTAAGCTGCTGCAAGTTTCAAGGTTCCTTGCGACGACAATATGAGTGACAGAATTTACGTGTAAGCACACGAAGATCTTTAGACGTTCTCACATGGCTGACACTGTTTAATATGTACGCCTTCTAAAAGTCCGCATTTCTAAATTAAAGATTTGTTACTTCGATCACTCGCGTCAAGGTGCCCGTAAAATGCATAGGGTTGCGCGTAATTTCTAGATGCACCTACATGATGCTGTGAGTCGACTTAACAAACGAAGTCCTGCCCTGAGGCGAACTTTATCGCTTGCTTATACCCATGGAGTTCCTGAGGAGAAGTTGTTGAACAGCAGCGGGCGTGGGCACCTTTATCTATGGTTAGAGTAGCTTAAAGGCCCTTAAAATTCTTGACAGCCGTGATGAACTCTCGCCACCTTGAGCTTTGATTATCTCTTGATATCGAGGCATTTTGGAAGTGCACTCTTAGTTCTGCTGTCTACGACTGCATCATTATTCATGCACTTTTATTTGCGAAAGCAAGTATATGGGCTCTCGAGGCGCATTTCTCTCGTCGCCGTCGCCGTGAGGTCCCGTATGAGTGAAAGCTTGTGAGGGTGAGATGGCGAACGCGGTTCAACCTCGCGTGCGCGAGCGAAGAACGCTGCCCGGATGCGTGCCCTCTCCTATGGCGTGAGAGGCAGGGGCGTGAGGTGACTGACGAGGGGCGTTCTTCTCCTCAGTCGCTTGACTGCTACGGCGCCTCGATGTCCTCCTCACACGCAGCTCCTTACAGGGGGGACACAACCGCGGCGTCTGTTACGGCGTTGGGCGCGCGAATCGCGGACGCCGTATTAGAGATCTTTGGTGGATGCCGTAGGCACGCGTTTCCTGCGCTCATGTGTCTTGAAACCGGTCTGCGACATGGTTACAGCGCGCGATCGCGCGGGCCTCATCTTCAACGCTATCTGCGATGCTTCCAGAGTGCGCGCAGCGTTGGTAGCTTCGTATGCGCTGTGCTTACGAAGTTTCATACGCGATGAAGCGACAGATGCACGGAGGTCAGTTGGCTCGCGGCTGCTGCTGCGATTCCTAACACCAGCGCTTTCACAGACAGTCTCCCCTTTCATCAAGCGATGTATGCTCATGTTTACTTGTGGGCGCGTGACAACGTGCTTGGGAATTTAATTCAAACAAGTTGACGGGCTAGTTGGTTTGAATCATTGATAGAATGGGCAAGCGCGACTGAACAAAGACGTAGAAAGAAGGAGACACGCTAAAACAGTGCTTTCTCCTTTTTTCTATTTCTTTCTATGTCCTCGTTGAGTTACGCTTGCACATTCTATCACTGTTGATTTAGTTAGCGAATGTTTACAAGTTTATACGGCCGAACAAACTACTATCCTTACTTCGTACACCTATCTATTATTTGCTATCGGAATCGGGGCTTCGCCTTTCTAGTGGAACTGCTAATTTTTTTGTATTTACCTCGATGATAATTTGTTGTGCGTAACTGCAATATTATAAATCAATTCCACCCCCTAAGAGACTATTCGAAGCGTATAGTTTGGCAGTTCCAAAATCTCCAGTAATGAACAAGGGAGCAGTCACATCTTGTTGTTCGCATTTGTACCACGTTTTTAGGGATTTAGACGTCCCAACTAAGTGCTCTGCAATCGCATCGGTGTTTTTTGGTTGACACGCTCGCGAGAGCAGCAGCAAAGAACCGGAAACCACATCATGCAACTTTTATTTTCAAATGCTTTTGTTCCTGCCCCTCGCCACTGGCGGACATGAAACAATGCACCTGTTGTTGCGGGTATAGAACATTAGGTGAATAGATAGAAATGAATATATTCATTAGAGGAAAAAAACATTTAGGTACGGGACACAGCTCTTTCCTTAAACAAGTTTTGCGATTCCTTAGGGAATAGAGCATGTTGTTGAATACGGACCCTTTTCCTATGCGTTTATTTTGCTCTTATGAAGCATGTGATCTTATGAAATGCTTTTGCATATGCAGTACATATGCAAAAAAAAAGAAGACATCACTATAATATAATCTAACGAATTTTTATATTTACCACCTGCAGCGTTACAGCCTGTGTTCGAACACAAACCCAAACCCAAGGAATGCGCAGTTTGTAATGTCTACGCAGCGATGTTACGAGAGCCTAGTGAATACATTGTTACGCCCACAAAAGGCGTTACTTTGAAGCCGAGTAGAGTTAGATGCGATGGCCTTGATCAGCTGAGCGCCTGTCGAGGTTCAGCCAGCCAGCCACCCGTCGTCTTCTTCGTTCACCACTCTTCGGCGCCCCCCATATTGTTTGTTGAGGCGTGAAGCCACTATGCACGTAAGAGCGTCACAATATCGTGTTTATCTATGATGCAGGAAGCCGTTAAATAGCATGCGATAATCTGATAATAGCATAGGTCTGTGCGCTTTGAGTAACATAGGCGACATTGGACGTACAGGTATTGTATTTGTTGCTTCATTACTCAAAACGAAGGTGCTTCAACGAGCCCTGTTTTGCCTATCGCCATGTAGGACTACTGTAAGCTAGTTCGCGGCAGCTGGCATTCGGCACCCATAAGTGCAGATTATATATCTGGCGAATCGACGGTCACAGCAATAGCAACCACGTTAAACCTCGAGCAGTCAGGCAACCGAATCTTTGCCTTAACATCCTTATGCGTGATCTTTGCAGTGTTAAACACAGCTGATGGTTCACTTGAATGACGTCTCGAAAGAACCTCTGTTTTCTGTGCGATAATCTCGCCATCTCAATATTCACAGTCATTCGGGTGGAGAACCAAAATGCCCGGCTCCCCGGTGCATGCACGAGCCAAGAAGTGTGGATTCGTGCAAGGTAAAGTAAACCTTACGAACATGTTTTTACCATAGCGATGCCAGTGTACTTAGCATGCAGAAACATGGGTAAAAGTTATAGGAAGAAGGGCATTATCTTTTGGCTGTCGTGGATAGTAGGTTTTTAAAATTGCAAGTGCCCTTTATGTATTAAATTTCTGAACAAGACTGATTAAAGTGGGTTGAAGAAGCCGAAAGACTATTTACCATAAGCATATCGCAAAATAATCTGCCGGATGATGTTTTGTGCTTTGAGAACACTTATGTATGCTTCGGAATGACATTGGACATATCTAATGCGATCTCTCGTATCTTGATAGCATCAGAATGTTGTATATTGCTTGCTTTATTCGAAGGTGATATGCGGCGCTCTTGTAATCAGAAATAAACGCTGAAACCGATCGTACACCCCCGACGACAGCCAAACTAAGGCTTTGTTTCCCATATTCTCATTGGTCGTTGAACTCACTTCGTACTTTTCTTTCCTTTGACTCTGTTCCACTAATCGCAGGAACAGCACTCGCAACCACAGTCGTTACATACACAATGAGCAGAAATGTGCAGCCGAAATGGATGCCGTCATCACCAGTCGTTCTCGTTTCCCTCGCTAATGCGAGGCTAGAGCGTTTTTTCATGTTTTGCAGTGAGAGCCAAAACGAAAGCTGCGGTCATTGATATTGCGATATTGTCAGGTTTGGCGCCCCACCTCTCCAACAACAAACATGTTTACAGATTCCACGCACAATCATATTATGTGAAGCATTTTGCAGATCATTGGCTAGCCAGCACAGTTTAATGTTCTCATAAAGCGTTACACAATTTGCGCCAACATGTAAGGCGAGCAACTGTCTGCGTGCGTGCGTGTGTGCGTGCGTGTGTGCGTGTGTGTGTGTATATGCGCGCGAATGTGTGGTTGTGTGCGTGTGTGCGTGACGATGGTAGCAAGGCGCGCACAACAGTACGTAGAGAGAAAATTTGACAACGGGTTTTATTACAACAGGGCCCCGTATTAAACAGATCACTTGCGCTGGAACTTTGCTTAAGCGTCGCTTGCAACCAATTGGAATAACGTAGCTATTATGGAATAATGAATCGGCAAAGGCGGCCGGTCTATTTTGAAGCAACACTAACAAACACACACCTGAGGAGGCACCTGAGGGATCAAATAAGGCGCTAGAACATGCAGGAAACTGGCGCCTTGCACTATGTCACCTGACGCACGCGAGAGACAGTCGTCAGGTCGACAATTATTCGCGTGCTTTTTTATACCTTCGCCTGCGGCACGTGCGCTCGCGTTTTAAAGCAAAGTGTTGCTATGTGACGTGACGCACCCGCGAATCGTTTCAAATGGCTACAGCTGGCGTTTTCTGGGTTGCTGGCTACAGCTAGGGTATGCATCTCCAAAATATGTAGTACTAATTGCTAAAAGAAGTATGCATTGCTAACACAGCTCACTGAAACTTAACAAGAAAGCTTAAAAGCTATCTCCCTATTGGTAAAGTGAGATAGAGCCTAAAATATGTATATAACGTGCACCGTGTTGGCGCCCTGAGCTTTAAAGCTTCGGGGAGCTTTAACAGAGCTTATGCAGAGCAAATGGTTTTAGAAGCGCACTGTATCCGGTTTTACGTGCCTAACGCTCAAAAGGCAAGTGCGCAAACGACTGTATGCACGATTGTTGCCAGTTGCTAATGTGAGCGTGGTATCTGCCGTGGTGAGTGATGGAGGCTGTCTATTCATGCTTTCTACTGCAATTTTTAAGGCCCTTTCCTCTTTACGCCATACATTGCAGGCAGTGAGAGCGAAATGGCCAGCCGAAACTAGCGCAGGGCAGATGCCTCGCAGAAAAAATAACGCCTCTTTATAGGGCCCGCGAGTGCGTTTGGTTCTCAAGCCACACAAGGGGTCAACGAACTTGCGGGTGGCAAAATGCGTTTTAAGCCATCAACGAACGAAACTTTATTGCGTGTCAGCTTGCTACTGGGATCAGGAGGAATTACATACCATTGCCGCGTGCCTTTGGCTCTTTTTTAGGAATCTGGTATTCTTCTGAAGAGGCAGACAGGGTGTGATTTATAAGCTTTCTATGTTTTTCCTTTTGCGGCGACGCGCTTCAACAATATTTCAGTGCTTCTGTAGAACTCCTATTATGCTTCATGCGTAAGTTCGGTTTCTCGTGCGAAACCTAAGCATGTAATTTATGGCGCAGCGAGGAAAAGTGATGATGGATTAGTTTACTCAGCCAGAAGCTTAAGTGATTTTCACGCATCGTTTTCTTTCTGTAGTGTCTATCGGTGTTGATGACGCCAGGCGGCAAGAGCGGGCTGAAACCATCCACTCTGGCGAAGCCTGGCTTCGACGACTTGTCCGCATCACAAGCAGCGTGAAACAAGGTGTAAATATTGCTGAAATAGGACATGGAACAACAATGTAGAATACTTGACAGTGGTAATACGCGCCGTATGTCGTGCGCCTCAAGCTTCCACAAAAGAAAAATCCCTACACCGGAAAGGCCTTAAAAGATGCATGTCGGACGACTGCTTGCGAAGTAGCGGAATTTCGCTCCTCGCACTGTGGTTTTCCTGAGCCGCATAAAACTTTTTTCTGATGGCGCACTGTCTTCAGAATCAGGAGCCAACGGAGAGGCCACACCGATCCGCCACGTGTTTTAACTGCCTTTTTATAAAATCTCATTTTCGGTTTTAAGCTGTAACAGGTTTGCTATACAGAGAAACACGCTGCGGTGGTTTGGTTCAGGTGAACGGATGAGTAGCTCGACGATAGTGGCCAGCATAGCATCGCAAACATTCATTCTGAAGCCACAACCAATAGTTACTGGTGAGAAACGGTGGCAAGGCGGGTACCTATCGGGCATAAACCACGCACGAGAGCGGCAAAGCAACACTTATGTCTCAGGATGCCGGTGATGAAATTTGAAATGAGAATATGGCTTATTTATATTTTTACAGTAACCATACTCCGACTTCAGGAACACACACCAATTGCAAAGGCTGATGGCTGAGAAACATGCACAATCTGCGTGGCACTGCAGCAGCCGTCCAAAGGGGGAACAACTGGAGTGACACGATAGGTAACTGGCGAAGTGTGTTCTTGAACAATGTAGGGCCCGAAAAAACGGGACTGAAATTTCTCGTATAATCCAGGAGCGCGAACTGGGGTCCACATTAACACTTCGTCTCCAGAGTGGAAGGAAACGACACGGTGAGATGCATCATAGGGAATTTTGCGGTCTTGTTGTCTGGCGTCGGTGTTGAGGCGCGCACGTTGGCGACACCGGACAATGCGCGAAGCGAACTGCTCACACAGTGACGTGGACAAAGGCACGGGGACACCGAAGAAAGAAGCGTGGAGGATAGTGAACGGTTGGCGACCCTACACGAGGAAAAAGGGTGAGTATCCCGTAGTGCTTTGGACAGCCGGGTTCTATGCGAAAGTGACGAATGGTAGAATAACATCCCAATTGGTGTGGTCAGGGTTGATGTACATAGATATCATGTCGGACAGCGTGCGATGAAAGCGCTCTGTGAGACCATTAGTTTGAGGGTGGTAGCTGGAAGTCGTTTTATGGATGGTATTGCACGCACGAAGAACATCGTCGATAAGTTTAGAGAGAAAGGTCGTGCCGCAGTCACTCAAAAGGGCACGTGGGGCTCCGTGCCGTAAAAAGATGGCTTCCAAGAAAAAGGCTGCAACCTACTCTGCGGATCCCGAAGATAGTGCGGCTGTTTCAGCGTACCGTGTCAAGTGGTCTACAGCTGTGACGATCCATCGTTTACCGCCAGTGATTAAGGGTAGCGGTCTATAGAGGTCGATACCAACGACTGCGAAAGGAGCTTCAGCACACAGGACAGGTGGGAGCAGGCCAGCCGGAGGTGAGGTCAGTCGTTTGTTGTGTTGGCAGAGCGAACAGGAAGCCACGTATTTCACTACGCTGGTTGCAAGTCCTGGCCAAGAGAAGCGGCTGCGAGTTCACTCATAGGTTTTATGGAAACGAAAGTGACCGGCAGTGGGATCGTCGTGAAAGGCATCCAATATCTGGGCCCGAAGTGATCGGGGAATGACAGGAACCCAACAGTCTCCTTCGGGATGAAACACGTACCAGTATATCAAATTTTCGATCTTGATGTTCAACTGCCGACGGAGCCGAGCGTAGGTGGGCGACATGATCCTCAAAGACTTTCCATAATGGAGTGGCAGTAGGAGTCATTACGTTGGCTAGAGGCAAACGTATGAGAACGGCTGGATTGGAGCCGGTCGAGAGCTGCGAGCGAAGGGAATGCAGGCGACGCGCCCTGCGGTTTCCTCACGGAAGGTAGCAAGCAAGCAGCGTTTGAAGACGGTGGTGAGGGACAGCGAGAGAGAGCGTCGGCATCCAGGTGTTTCTTTCCAGACTTGTAGTTGACGTCGAAGTCGTATTCTTGTAAACGGACTATCCAACGGCCGAGACGTCCCGTTAAATTCTTTAGCGTCGCCAACCAGCACAAGGCGTGGTAATCAGTAACGACCGTAAAGTGGCGGCCGTGCAGTTAAGGCCGAAATTTTTGGACGGACCAAACAACGGCGAGACACTCTTGTTCGGTGATCGTATAATTTTTCTCTGCAGCTGTTAGCGTGTGACTTGCGTATGCAACCACACGTTCTTCAGAATTTTGCTGACGTTGCAGAAGAACAGCGCCGATACCGTGTCCGCTGGCGTCAGTATGTAGAAGAGTGGGCGCGGTGTTGTCGAAATGACAAAGCACAGGTTCGGACGTGAGGGCACGCTTGAGGGCGTCAAAAGCAGTTTCGCATTCGTCCGACTATACGCAGGGAGCTCCAGAAGGAAGGAGTTGATGGAGCGGCGCCGAAATGGTGGCAAAGTTACGTATGAAGCGCCGGAAATACGAAGCTAGGCCAAGGAAGCTACGCAAGTCTTTGGCGCGTTGAGGCCTGGGGAAGCGGAGGACAGCGGTAATCTTGTCGGGGTCGGGTCGAAGGCCCTCCTTGCTGACAAGGTGTCCGAGCACTTTATTGGTTTTTCTGGCGAAGTGGCACTATTTTGTATTCAGCTGAAGGCCAGCAGCTGAGAGGCATGTCAGGACTTCGTCGAGGCGCTGCAAGTGCTGATGGAAGGTCGACGAAAATACGATGATGTCGTCAAGGTAGCATAAGCAAGTCTTCCACTTTATGCCCCGTAGTACGGTGTCAATCATCCGCTCAAATGTGGCGGGAACGTTACACAAGCCGAAAGGCATTACGTTAAATTCGTAAAGTCCATCGGGCATGGCAAAGGCGGTTTTCTCCTTGTCTGCTTGTCAGCCAGTATCCGGAGCGTAGATCAAGGCTGGAGAAATACTCCGCGCCTTGTAATGAATCTGACGCATCATCGATTCCGGGCAGTGGATATACATCTTTGCGGGTTATTTTGTTCAAGGCACGGTAGTCTACGCAAAATCGCATTGAACCGTCCTTCTTACGCAGCAAAACGACAGGTGACGACCAAGGACTTGAAGATGGGCGTATTATACAGCATGTCGGCAACGTGGGTATCGATGATCTGTCGTTCAGTGGAAGAAACTCGATATGGGCGCAGGCGCACGATGGTAGTTCCATCTGTGTGTTTGAGATGAGCCGTCGCAGAAGTCTGTCCCAGAGGAGGAGAGTGGGCGTCGAAGCAGTCTTTATGCTTGGATAACAACGCCAGTAACTCCCCCGTCTGATGTGGCGTTAGATCGGAGCTGATGGTACAAGCGAGATCAGAAACACGGACCGGATCCATAGCTGTGGGTGATTGTGAAACAGCAGTAGTCGAGGTAAGCACAGAGACAGGCTGAGTGTCCAAGACGCACATGAGAACGGCGCCTTTAGAAAGCAGGACTGGCTCATTGGTTGTGTTGAGTACAGCCAAAGTGGCCATGCCGTTGGTGAAGCGAACAAGGCTGGGTGCCAGAGCAATCCCTTTGGATAAGCAACGGGCTGATGGTACAACTAAAACGTCACCATCGGTGATGTCAGAGTTAACTGCAAGGAGTTGTTCGCAACCAGGGGGCACCATACAATCGTCAGCAGTTCGTAAGCGAAGGCGTGGTTCGTGCACGTCATCGGAATTGTCGGTCTCTGCCAAGTTAACGAGGCGTTCACGGCACGAGATGAAAGCCGACGCCGAAGAGAGAAAGTCCCACCCTAGTATAAGCATGTGAGCATAGGCAGTCAACACTGCGAAATGGATATGGTGGCGTATCCCGTCGATGGAAACTCTAACGGTGCATTTCGCCGATAGCCTAATCACAACATTATTTGCACCACGAAGAAGAGCTCCACTGTAAGGTGTCGTAACTTTGCGTAGACGAGCGCACAAGCCCGCGTGAATAATAGAAATAGCTGCTCCCGTATCAAGCAATGCTAGGACTGGTACACCTTCTACGCACACGAATAAAGTATTGGCCGGGCACGCTGGAGGAATTGTAGTCTGTGCGAGCTATGCATCTTTCCCCTCCAGAAATTACACCACCTAGTTTTCCGATCGGTAGCCAGGAGTGCGGGTGGCCGGTTGCAGGGGTGATGTCGAGCGTCGGAGAGGAGAGGGCGCGCGGTGGCGCCCTGGACGGTAGTTTCGAGGTGCTTTGGGAGGTGGAGACGGTGAGCGTGGGGAGAGCCGATGCTGGTAAGGACTCGGAAGAAGCAACGGGTCTCTCTCATAAATATTGTATCCGCGGCGTTTGTCCTGTTATCGTCTTTGGCAAAAACGCGAGATGTGACCGCGAATACCACAAGAACAAATGGGGCGGGGCGTAGGCCGGCTAGTGCAAAATCCTGTGGCAGGCGGACGGGATGGTAGAGTCGCCAGATATTGGGTACAGTAGCAGGAGCCGGAGGTGCTGTCCGAACAAACGCTGGCTGCACAGCCGCAACCTGAGTATACGAGGTGGATGGTGAAGGAGGGCCACAGCTCGCAGCGCAGGTCATGGAGGACAGCTCCTCTTTGATGATGTCGCGCAAGCCAGGAACCGAAGGCTGAGGCTGGAGAACGGGAGGACTGAGTAGGCCACACGCTTGGAGCTCTTCGCGTATGAGAGTCCGAATCAGCATACGCAGGTCGGTATCCGACGAAGGAGGCGCGTCACCGACGACAGGTTGTAAACGGATGGCCTGCAGTGCGTCCAGGAGTTGGCAAGTCGCGATCACATCGTTAATGGTATTTGGATTTTGATCACCTGTGCGTTGAACGCGACGTGGGCAATGCCCTTTAGGGTGTGACGAACACGATCAGATCCCGTCATGGTGGCGTCAACGCGGCGACAAAGGGCGAGGACGTCCTCGATATAAGAGGTGTATGTTTCCCCGGGAAGTTGCGTGCGACCGTCAAGCTTTTTCTTGGCGTCGTCGGAGCGGACGTTGGGAACGCCAAAAATCTGGCGAAGCTGGTGTTTGAATGCCGCCCAGTCAGGCAAGGTGCTCTCGTGGTTGAGAAACCAAGTCCTGGCAACGTCAGTGAGGTAGAATGCGATGTTGCGAAGCTTGTGCATGTCATCCCACCGGTTAGACTCACTCACGCGTTCATAATTGTGCAGCCAGTCATCAACGTCGTCGCTACGAAGGCCAGCGAACATGGTGGGATCGCGCTGCCGCGTGCTGACGGTCCATGAAGAAACGGCCGGTGGGGCAGAGACGGTGACGCCGGAGGCCCCTGGAGGATCTTCTTGGGGCATGCTGGCAGAAAGGTGGAGCAAGCGGCGGCCTGAACGAAGCTCCAGGGTAACTCTAAGGCGTAGAGGACCAAGGAATCGAAAGCAGCCTCTACCACTTGCGAGATAGCTGTTAAGGCTCAACGGTTAATTGCGCCGGGCGCGCGCTGAAGACGCTGACGCTGGCCATGATGATGAATAGATACAGATGAAGACGATGAAATGGTAATATAATGCTCACAATATATATATATATATATATATATATATATATATATATATATATATATATCCGCCTATCGTTCGAACCAGCAAATGACAGCAGTAGCCATGCCAAATGGGTAGAAATGGGCAAAAAGGAAGCCTACAATTACAGCACAGCCTAAGTAAAACTTGCTCATTCATGCTTAGTTAAAGTCCGCGGCGCTATAAAGAGGATGGTGCAATATACAGACAGTGCTAAATTTGTCATTCTGATTGGCTTTCGCAATAAAGCTTTCTTATTCACTGAGGCAGTTTTCTGACTTCATTATTATTATAAACTGTAAGCAGTCTAGTAAAAAATGGGATCACGTTACCTCCTTTAGTAATGGACTACCACAAAGCTATTTCAGCTGAAACGCAATCAATAAGTTCTTATTACAGGCTTATTGTATTTTTGCTTTGCCTCATCTGTTCTCTAACAGTTGGTACATCATACCATATATTTCCCGCCTATTTATTGAATCATTAGCCACATCTTCGTTTATGGTGTCAAAAGAGAATTTTCATCGCACAGGCTTCATTAATGTGAGCCGAGCGAACAAACTCTGAATCAGATATGAAGCTTACTCCTTCGTGTTAAACAGGAAACCTTCTGTCTGTAGGATACTCTGAAACAATTTAGAGAGAAGAAAAAAAGTCTAATATCGCTTTTATTTGATGCTGACTTGCTTGGTTCCAGTTAAGCATTGTGTTATATTGCCAAATTATCTACTTCTCTTCCAGACATCTTTTTATTGTTGAAATTGTTTGCCAACTTCAAAACCAAACAAATGTAGCTCCACTCTGATAAAACACCAAGGCGGGGTTGCAGTTTTTATAAGTCTTCACATATTTCTCTGTGTTCGTCCAACTAGGAGTAATTTTTTTCATGAAGACAATGAATGTCAGGATGCTTCACGGAGCACACTATGCCTTTTGTGTTGAGGGAGCAAAGCAGATGGGCAAGCCTACTTGTTTCAGGTGAGCCAGCCTCGGTCGTGGCGCAACTTATCACGCAGGCCCCGGTAGCTGCTTCGGGACGCACATTCACCGTGGCAATGTACGCGACACTGATCGGTACGAATACGGCCTCTTTTATTCAGCTATAGCCACACACAAAAGAAGAAGTAAAAAAGAAAGAACAGCAAGAGAAATCGAGAGTGGGATGAAGCATCGTCTACTCCAGAACGACCAGGAAAAAGAAAAGAGCAATGATCCCGACCATAGTGAATAAATATGTTTTTTCGCATTTATGAGCCTTTCCTCTGGTTTAACGCGAGCATAATTTTTAGGCTACTTCGCGCACTCTCCGGGGAATAACTAACTACCTATTTATCTCTCTATCAATGTATGTAATCATTTTTCCCGCTAAAATTTGGTTGTTGGGTAGTCCATGTTCAAATGGGTTGGGCGTCGGGCTGCTGTGCCCAGGCAGCAGTCTTGAGAAGCAACCTTCGGAAAAAATTGGGTCACTGGGTGGGTGGCACTGCGTACCTATGTGGCGCTCTTCAATAGACGTGTTTGACGCCGACATCGACCACACGAAATGCGGAACTATGTATGTAGTATATGTAAACAGTTGAGCAAAAGGACACGGACCGCAGTGTCGCTGAAGAAAATGAATTTCTTCGTAATTAACAAACAAACTGGAATGAACGAGTACACTGCAAAGCTCGCAACGCCTAGTTTGGACAGCAGTCCCAATTTCAAGTTGCGTTCGCAGGCAGAGAAAAGAGACGGCTATATCGCGCAAGCCCTGGTCCGTATGGTTTTGCTCTCAGGGTTACGTATCTACCGCTGTTCGATGGATTTATTTCGCTCTGAATTGGAGCACTATGTTTGGGCCACTTGGCCTGCGCTGTTCTTCAATCACTTGCTTTGAGACCAACTGGGGTCAAGGTCTACGTGTTCCAGTAGTTGCGTGTCGCACTTCAACGAACCTTTTTCGAGCCGACTTCGGCAACTAGAGGCGCTGTAACGTAAAGCTATTCCAAGCTGCTTCTGTTCAATTTCTACAATCAATTGGACAACATTTTTGAAAGGTCATCCCTACTTCTGCCTATCACGCGGCGTCACAAAGAGCGCGAAAACTCCCCATCTGAAACCACGTGTACACACTTATTACGCATGATTAGACAAAAAAAAAGAAAGAAAAATGACTTCTTTCCGATTGTACGCCTTTTTCACCATTAACCTGCCGCGATTCGTAAGAATGTTATCGCGGTGCGCCTACTCTTGTCATGCGACGTCACAAAACTGAAAAAACTCACCGCGTCAAAGGAACATGTGCGCATTGCATATGCACCCATACGCCGACAAAAACATTTTTTTTTCGGAATAGCCAGTAACTGCACTGTTCCGAAAGAAATAAAAGACCTTTGCCTACCAACAGATCTCGCACTGGCTACTTGGACCTGCTAGGGAGAAAGGATTTATGTTCGCATAATAACAATCCTTACACAGCAGTATAACGTTTCCGAGTCCTTTTGGTACGTATACGACATGGCTATGCAGCTCTTGTTCGTTGACGATATACATTAGGAGCATTCTTATCCTGCAGTTGCACGCCACCGCGATTTTCGATCAGCCACTGCAAGCTACATAAGGGGAATGGGGCCAATCACACACGCTGGTTTCATTCTGGACACCAGGTTATCTATCGTAAATAACCAGATGTCGATAGCCTGTGTGATAGATAATCAGATAATCACTTCGCAAGCTCGGCGCCACCGAAACCCTCTTTTCTTCTGCATGCTCCCAGCTTCTTGTCAGTTGATTAGGTATCAAAAACCTGACCCCCTGTACACCTTCGTTTCTATGAGCGCCGCCATACTGCGTAGACCGTGGCGCCTTATTTGGCCAGTCGGCATGCTGGGTGGGGCGAGTGTTTCATGTTTTAGGCCAGCTAGACGCATGGCGGCAGTTTCCGGTTACTCTTCTCACGCTCGTGTGGTCTATTTAGCATCACGTGGCATCGTGTACGTAGGAAATGGTTCTTCGAGACGTACTGAGGTGGTTTAAATCGGCATGGCTGGAGTTTCTCCTAGCGTCCAGGCGGACGGAGCACCTAGCGCGATGTTTGCGCACATGTTAATTGACCCAACAATCAGCCTCGGAGATCAGTCGCGTAGTCAGAAAGTTTGTCTCACGAATGTGATTTTACTGCAACATTCTCTCAGTATTTCAAAGCTATGGTTTAGCAACAATGAGTAGTTACGAAAGACATGACGGTTCTAACACCTTGGGTAACATTCTCTCGCGTTTGGCAAGCGTTGAATCTATCTGTAGATACAATGCGCAACTACCTCGTTTGTTGGACAATGCCCACGAATGAAGTGGGTTTGGTTAGTAATAAAAGCCTACCGTACAGTGTGAATCAGACTTGCCGAGTCGCAAGTGTCCAAAGTAGTGACAAATACTGGGTTATACAGAATGACCATTTCTAAGTTTTACAGAATTTTTAAAACGTGCGTGCGGCTGATAGCATAATTCTTGTCGTTTAGCTGGATTATTCGAAGAGGCGGACATCACAAGCCCGAGAAATCGAAACACATATTGAAAATTTAACAACAATTTACTAATTAATTCCTTCATTCATTATTTTACGGCGCATTTTTGCAATCTACGAATTGTAACCTGCGAGGCTACAAGACGCACACACTCGAAAATATTGTTTTCTTGCCACTAATGTGGTAATGTACGAGACGTGTTCTGTCTGTTAGTGTTACTGTATCGAATTCATCATTTCATTCAGACCCTAGCAGCCGCAAACGAAGGAACGAGCACCAGACGAAGACGTACGATGGAATGCTCAGTAGAGTTTCTTCCTTCGTCACAGTCGACAACAGGCGACTAAGGCCCCCAGATTGCGGCAACCGCAGATAGCGATTAACCCCAATCCATCACGGATGCCTGCGAAAAGCATCGCTTGAGCGGCCTACGTCCACAATGTTCCACACACGCACACAAAAAAGAAAAAAACTGGGAACTTCCGGAGACAACGAAATAGACAATGGTGTTCCGACAGCGTGCCATCGTTTGAGTGGCCAATTCGGCACCAACAGAAAACCGCGAGTCCTGCTTCGACGCTCCCTTCCTCTTTTCCTTGGGAAACAACACTTATTTGGCCAAATGGGCGACCATCTCTCTCAATCATCGCCTCGTTATGAGACTGAGCGGTGTATTGTTCGCGAAAAGGAACTTGCATGACTCTTTCTACTTTGCATCTGTCGAAAAGGGCACCGCCTTACCTTGCCAGCTCCGGATACACTATATCTCCACCTAATGTCATCTCCGATTGGATTCTTATAAAAGAAGAGACACAAGGGAAGCAAGACTAGTAACTCTTACTGAGAAACCTTGTAGCAGGCAGATCCCAACCATCATTCACTAGGTAGCCTAATATATGACAGAACGTTGTCTCATTTATATTCGACCCATGCGATTTAGCACTTTATCAGGTCATTACTTTCAGCATCTGCCCTAGTAAACGCCCAGGCAACGTCGTCCAACTAGCCAATTCAAGCGGGAATCAATAAATCCCGGCACTGCAATGGCAAGCAGCGGTATACTTGTCGAGCTAGCCAGATCGCGTATATTCTACAAGAACAGCAGTTTTTACCATTTACAGGCATCTCGAAAGATCATCACGCGGACGGCAGATGTATAGGCAACATTTCAACAGACTTGCACAGACTTCACTGCGGCGTGTGAGCAATAGATAATATTGTACGCTATTCTGCTCGCACCATGCTCCTTCTTTTCTATATAATAAATTGCGTTACATTATGACAATTCTTTAATGCATGTGGTAGACAAACGTTTGCGTTAGAGTACGTCAAGCACACGTGATTTGGTGTCCTGCAGCATATTATGTAAATAACCTTTACAACCGAAACATTCCCGCTTATCAGAAGTTGAAAATGAAGTTTCGAACGTTTTTTTCCCATATGTGACACGTAGAATTATACCTTGAATGGGCATAAACAATAAAATAACAGTGTAACAAAGGGGCAGTGGAAAAGCAGCGTATTGGCTTCAAGAATACGCTGGCTATCACTAACTTGCTATATACCCCTGGTTAATACGGTAGTACAGGTGGTATCGAACATATTTGTTTATAAAACTTGCGCTCAACTGTTAAAACCGTAATGCCCCACTTTATTGGCCAAACCGATCTCTTTCGTATGATCTGGTAGGCGCTTCCTGTTTCTTTGCAGAAATGTATTTAATTACTTGGCACCCAGTAACATGCTCGTTACGTGCATTTGTGTATATGTAATGTAATATATAATATAAATTTAACAAAATATATAAACGCTTGTCCCTAAAAGACCGAATTTGCTCTCTGCAAGCTTGTGAATAAAACGCTAATATACTTTACCAAGAATGTCACCCCGATATACAGTACCTATCTTTAGCAGTGCAGCTACAAAAATAACCTGTGCCGTATTGTACTACACAAGTAGAAAGCGAAATATAATATCAGGATTTAAGTAATCTGTTACACACCACAAATACGGTGTGGCTTCATGTTTTCCACGCAAAAAAACACCTAATCCTAGGAGAAAATATTAAGAAACAGTTGTGTATAAGTTCTTGTTCACCAAACTTGTCATAGTTTATTCCTCAGTCGTTAGAAACTCAAGACATGACAGATGCCCTTTGAACACTTCTTTGACATGTGCTTTAGCGGAGTTGTCGCACAAAACATGAATTTCGCGCAATAATATGATGAAGTGACCGATGACCTCTAATTTTTACGTAGGGCTTAGTGTCCACCAGCGTGCTAAAACATTTAAGGCATAATAGCGGAGTAATATTTTCCTCAAAGAAAAACGACTCGCTTCAAACTTATCGATACTAAAGTACGCTGGCGACGTGAGGCGCTCAACAGAACATTAGTGGTGGCGCTCTACTTGCTCTATAGATGGAAGGATTGTGGTAGCCTTGACAAAACGTATCGGTTCCAAAGACATTCTGGAGGCGAGCGTCCTTTCAGCTCACTGCGGCTGGTGGGAGTTTATTTCGTTCTCTGGTTGTTTTGATGCTTTATTATTCTCATTCATGTCGTCTCACATCCATCATTTTCATCAACTATCGCTTTTCTCACTGCAGGCTTTGCGAATAAAAAAAATAAAGAGAAACAACATAGTGCTTTATGTTCTTGTGCCATATATGATTCGAACAAGTGTTTCATAAATACTTTAGGGCGTATTTCCTCATGTTTGACATTTACGTATTTCGTCAAGATTGAAGGTCACCAACAAGGATGTAACGCAGCATTGTGTTCTACGTGCGCTGAAAGAAGAGATAAGTAATTATCATCAAGTCTGTCGGTATATTCTATGGGTTTCGACAAACGTACGCAATGCTTCTGTCATATACATTAAAAACAAATAAATCTTGTTGATGCATACCATATGAGCGGCATTCTGATAAGGAGCTCTGAAGGCTTATTGCTTACCTATTATGTCTTTTTCGGCCATCTTGACCACTTGAAGTAGAGTCTCTAATGCCAGAACATGTGGGATTGTGTAAAACACTCAGAACGAATGTGTATGAATAAAAAATTTTTCATTCAGTTTTATGTTGCATCAAAAACAGTTTTCTGCAGCTAGTTTCAAACTTCACAAATGGTTGTAATACACTGCCAACGCCGCTCACCAGTTTAGTTTGTATAAGCATTACTTGGCTTTCACACACACATACGTACGTTGTCTACTCTGGGTTGGGTGTCGAATTTAAAGGGAATCGAAGAAAAAATGGGAACTGAACCGCGATTTTCAGCAAAACCGGAACCGAGTCGAACCCTTATTTTTTCACCATCTTCGAACTGAAGGGAAACTAGAAACTGTTGAAGGAACCGTTCCGATCCGGTTTCGCAAAGAGTTCAGATGGTCCTAAGAGCCCACTGCTATGGGCACGGGAGAGGGAACGTAGGAAAATGGCGCAAATCCTCCCCTACTCGACCGGCAAACAATTGCATGACTCATGGCGAACTCAACTACCTTTACATAACGTAAATTCTGTTCTGAACTTTTTCTCTCCATTTTTCGGCTGTTGAATTTTCTGCATCCTAGGCTGCCCTTTATGCGATGAAAAATACAGGCGCTTTATGCATGCTTGCAGGTCTTGCTGCAGGCAAGGGGCCTTACATATCCTTTTCAATTTCCTCTTCTGTTTTAAACCTTCAAGACACAAGAAAAATCCATCTGCCAGGTTTAGCTAACTTTTGGCAAACAGTGACAATTTATACACTTGAACTGTACTGGGCAAATTTATAAATGATGTTTCTCTGCTTCAAGAGATACAGTGGAGTACTTTAAAAAGTGCGCTGGGCCTTTATGATACCATAATCCGGTACAGGTCATCGGAACATATGGTAAATTTCTGAATTTCGCAAAAGAAGATGCTTACAAGCAATAATCATGCCATAATTTACGAGGGTTTACATGGCTTTCTTATGGCAAATTCAGTATTTAAGTGGTAATTTCCTCTTTATTTTGGGGGCGGGAGGGTGATATTTTTGCTTTCAAGTGTCCATTGCACAGGCCTGCGGCAGGTATAAAGGAAAAATTTGTTTGTGCTGCTTTCTGAGAGGCACGTAGTTATAACAAATTTATTTGAAAGAGACGATGATGAATTTTATTTTGCCATCGATATTACAGGTTATTCTAATTCTTGTTGAGCGTCCACGTGCAATCTTTCTTATAGGACCCTTATATTGCACGTCATCCTACCTGGTATTGTTTCCACTTAATTTTTATATTTGGGACAAACGACGCTCTTCTTGATACTTGAAAAAACAATAGCGCAGTAGTCGTACGCGAGTTCCAAACTGCTCTGTGTGAAAACATAATACCTGAGAAATATTAAATATTTAGAGTCAGAGATTTACCTATATGTGTATAAGCAGAACACTCTTTCACCTCTTGCACAAGCCCATGCACATAGGACTCGGGAAATGATATAGCCACAATAATTAAATAGTTCCGCTGTTACCTGCGCATGTAACTTATTTCCAAGAATACGAGCTGCGTGCGGACCGACACATATGCGATCGCGTGCATAATAGGTCATTTAGCGGCCCACAGTCACGAAAAGCCAGATAATTTTTGTTGTGAGAAAGCCCAATACCAATATCACGTTCCCGTCTGCATTTTCGAGCGCTTTCTTTCAGCGATCGAGTGCGGGTAACCTTATAACTCGCACACCGCACTTTCACCACAGGCATGCTAATTTCAGAAACTTTGATGCTCCACAAAAAAAAAAAAAAAAACGCGAGTTACTTCAGCGTCCGTACTTTGTACGCACGGAGCAGCTGAAACGAGCGGACTTTATTAGGGTTACAAAGAACTTGTAGCCGTGCGGTGCTTCTATAGACTATCGAGTTCCCAAACCAGCACCCTGAATCTTTGCGTTGCAACATGTGCACCAGACAATTAATTCCCGAAGTCGGCGGGTTCACCGTCTCTCGGTTGACCTGCCTCAAAAAGGCGCGCTAGACTGCATTTGCTCAGTGTGACAAAAGGGCTACTGGCTTTCCTGTTCTTCAGCGGCTCTCGGTAGTACACCGTGGGAGAACGCAGACGTCGGTATACTTACACATCGAAAATAAAAGGGACTCATGGAAAGATTTTAGAATACACTTTAGCGTTGCGATAGCGACGAAGGGGAAACAATCGTGCAAGCCTGCACTCAACTTTTCAGCACGTGTAATGTAGTCCCGCTATTTCTATCCTTCAATCCCGCTGCATCCGGTAAATCAAGATTTATAGTTAAGGTGACATCCCTGCGGGAAAGGTAGCAGTTTAACCGACACTGCCTTCGCTTGCAGCATCGTATGGGTCGTTTGCAAGCGGGGTCATATTCGCTATTTGGTTTCCGTAGTGCCCACGTGCCAAGAAATAAGCTGTACGTATAAGCATCGTACGGGATAAGAAAAGAGCAGGTTGGGTGAGGGAACAAACGCGAGTTAATGATACCTTATTTGAAATCAAGAAAAAGTAATGGGCATGGGCAGGACACGTAATGAGGAGGGAAGATAACCGATGGTCATTAAGAGTTACGGAATGGATTCCAAGGGAAGGAAAGCGTAGTAGAGGGCGGCAGAAAGTTAGGTGGGCGGATGAGATTAAGAAGTTTGCAGGGACAACATGGCCACAATTAGTACATGACCGGGGTAGTTGGAGAAGTATGGGAGAGGCCTTTGCCCTGCAGTGGGCATAACCAGGCTGATGATGATGATGATGATAAGCATCGTCACCGTCATCATCATGATCATCAGCCTATTTTTATATCCACTGCTGGAAGAAGGCCTCTCCCAACAATCTACAATTACCCCTTTCTTGCACTACCTGATTCTGATTTGTGCCTGCATATTTCCTAATTTCATCATGCTACCCAATTTCCTACCGTGCTCGACTGTCCTACCGTTCCCTTGGCACCCATTCTGTAACTCTCATGGCCTATCAGTTATGCGACCTACGCTTTACATGGCTCTCCCAGCTCCATTTTTTTTTCTCCTAATGTGAACTAAAATATCTGCTTCCACCGTTTGCTCTCTGATCTGCACCGCTCTCTTCTGGGTCTTAACGTTACGCCTAATATTTCTCATTCCATCGCCCTTTGCCTGCTCCATAACTTGTTCTCGAGCTTCTTCGTTAACTTCAAAGTTTCTGCCCCATGAGTTAGCATCGGTTGAATACCTGCGAAAAATTGTGGTCACCCCAATAAAGCTTTACTTATATTTATGCTAACTTTTATTCATGTGGATGTTGATGTTATCGCCGGATATAATGCCGTTATATGACGCTAAAATATTATAAATAATACGCAATGAATATATTATTACGTGATGTTGTAAAGTGATATTACGTTAAGTAGAAGACACGTTTTCGCAATCCAACCCCAACCTTCATGGCTTGCATGTGAATAGGCAACTTGTCTTGAAGCAATACGCGGGAATGAATTAGGTTCATTTTGTATCTGGACTGGAGTGAATGACCCACACTGCTTCAAATCTGACCGTATTTATACCTGCGGAAACTTTCAGCCAATTTTTTATACCGAGATGCTTTTAGTATCCCAGTGCAGGTACACCTGCACATCGAAACACACGACAGGTGTACTATGTGTTCCTACTTGCCATCTACGTAAATTGACGCCTGCTGTGAAAATAAAACGTACTATATGTTAGCAACCGTGTGAGATAGACTGCAGTATTTTTTTTTCGTTGGAGTAATGTTAGCGATATTAGCCAAAATCAAACTTTCGATATATTAACTTACGGCAACGATGTCATTGCAAAATTCTGATTCACCAAACAGATTTGAAAATTCAATACACAATTGTTTGCAATGCATCGCCCTTTGCGTATCTCTTAATGCCGTTGTTACAAGAAAGCCTGCAAAAATGTTTAAAACCAAAAACACATCGGCCCTTGGAGGTCGCTCTTTTCATATAAAAATGGAAAATCAACATCGCAATGTCCAACACGACGCAACCCAAACAAATTTATATTTATTACGTTCCACACAAACCATGCTTTGACAATTGAAGCCGCAAATATATTATTTAAAGTCTGGAAATTATTTATTACTAATGGCTCTATATTAGGATTAAATATATACGAGAGGCTCCTCCGCAAAGTTGGTAACAAAGTACAGTTGGTTCTATACGCCAAGAAGGCTTGGCTTTTCTTCATCGACCTCATCTATAAACCAGCGTATCCACCATAGTAGCGCTTACATCCAATGGTTTGCTATAAATTTTTTTTTCTCTCTCTCTCTTTAAGACATAGTCCATATTACCTGGGACACCTTACATAAAATTTAATGAAAAGTCAACATTATTAATTGCATAGCAAGACAAATTCCAATACTGCGGAATGCAGGGTGTATAGAAAAGGAAAGTCGCATCACGCGCAACTTGTAAGCGTTGACATGGAAAAATGGATAGAAAAAGAAAGACAACAAACTGGCGCGTCCTTCCAGAATCACAGCTCAATTTGTCATTTCGCTCCTTTCAGGCAAAATTAATAATGATGGCAGTTACAGCTCTCTCGAAATAATATCGTAATGTTCGGCGGCATTCGTAAAAAACGCGTGCAACAGTCCGCTAACTTGCATAGGTATTTTACTGCAAAGGGTGTGACTAACACACACAGTTTGAACATTGGCTACACATTAGGCGGAACATTTTTCTTATTTTAACCAAATAAAGACGAAGTACCTCATTTACTTCACCAAGATGAGCGTAGATTCCTGCTACATGCCTTGCGGAACGCACAAACAAGACCTCTATTTTCACCAACTGTAAACTCGCTATGAAGTAGAAATCGTGCGAAAAAATGCGGAGAACATAGCTGATAAGGGCGGCCACAGATGTCTTTCGGGCGGATTGTTAAATAATGTTTGCCGAATGTTGCAGCTACATCTCAGGCCTTTCAAACTTTTCCCGCGCATTTCACATATAATTTTTGTTGCTTGAATTTTTCTTGCACGTCGATGGCTCCTGCTGACTGCAAGTATAAAATGTCTGCGGCATTTGATCACCCCAAGAAAGCAGAGATATGCTGCGAGCGATTATACAGCGCCTTTAATGATTTCAATAACGCCCTCTGGGTAAACCCATAACCACGCACTTCAAGATTTATTTCGGCAACACCCCTAACATGCCCAATGTTTCCTCCGACGTAGTTCTCTCACCACACCGTGGCAACAGGCATATAAGGCTTTCGAGTGTTTGTAGCCGCACTAGCAGATTCCTGGTAAAAAGAGATGGCTGTTGGTGTAGGCTAGGCTCCACTCATGTGCGGAATGCACACATCAGAAGCAAGGACCGGCATGTTGAGAACTGAGTATTATGCGCTCGCATATGAGTGTGAGTTTGAGTTTCAATTTATTCAACCACATGGCAGGTACATAATAGTGCACATGGTCGTGGTTAGGTGTGACGGGAGAAAAGCTGCCTTTAACAGCTTGACTGGCCCCATCACCCGGAAAACAACGTTTCATTACAAAATTACAGGCAGCGGAGAGCGACAATACAAAAGGAACACGCATGTGGCCCGTCACAGCAAAGCGCTAAATAAAACTCTGAAATATCAAAAAAATACATTAAACAACAAAGCAATAGATAATTGCATGACATTAACTATCACAAAAGTGACCTAATATTACATGAAGAGGACATTCCGGACATTCTATGTAGTATATCAATATTGGACAAATTACGTAAAGTTTCAATTGTTAATTTCCATTTGTTCAGTACACTCGGCAGGCAGTAATGTAATGTTTGCAGTCCATAATTAGTACGATGACATGGTACATACCAATTCTCTGTATGTCGGATAAGGCGACTGGCCGGATTTGTTTGAAAATCGGCCAACGTATGTAAGAGGGTACTTCCTCTGCGTATTTTTGACTTAAAGGTTGACAAGAGCTTATATTCGTAATAAATCTTCACTCCTAAAACTCTATACTTTATGAATAATGAAGCAGTGTGTGCGTTATGCGATACACCTTCAATACACCTCAGGGCATTTTTTTGCAGCACGACCAGATTATTTAATGATGCTTTAGAGCCTGTGGACCAAACCACATGATAATAGTGTAAATGCGAAAAAAAGAGGGTTATGTAATAATAGTTTTTCTTTTACAGGTAATATATTGTGACACCGACGCAGCACGCCGAAAACTCTGCAAAGCTGATGGCTTATGTGTTTCGTATGGTGATCCTATGCCATATGTTCATGGAAGAGAACACCGAGAGTTTAACAGTTTGGGAAAATTCAATTTCGTTATTATTAAGGGTTAGCTTGAGAGTCGTTTCGTATAATTTGGATTTCACACGGAGCAGTACAGCCTTGGTTTTAGAGCAGTTAATGTGTAGTGAATTTGCTATACTACATGCATATATTTTATTTAGCACTTCATAACCAGACACGACGAGGTCATCAGCCATTTCACCAGAAAAAGATAGACTGGTATCATCCGCGTATAAATGGTATAAATGTTATTGCAAATTATTGCCTCTAGGAGGCAAGTAAATACAATGCGCAGCTGTCATATCCATGTAAATACGGCTAAAACTTAGCGTTAGCTTTATTTCATTTAATTTTAATGCGATTACTCCATTGAGCACTTGCTGAAAATAAAATACTGAGTAACTTTGCCGCAGGACTTCATGGTTCGTGGTTTTCTCGCTGGCGATACTGTGTACTGCAGGTTGGAGTACGAAAAGAAGTGGTTGATAGGAGTGCGATGATTTGTGCAGCCTCAATACATTATGGCCACCCGCCGTGGCTGGTCAGTGGCTATGGTGTTAGGCTGCTCAACACGAGGTCGCGGGATCAAATTGCGGCCACGGCGGCCACATTTCCATGGGGGCGAAATGCGAAAACACCCGTGTATTTAGATTAGGTGCACGTGAAAGAACCCCAGGTCGTCAAAATTTCTGGTCCTCCACTACGACGTGAAAGTGGTTTTCGCACGTGAAAGCACATAATTTTTTTTTTCGTTATGGCGAGCCGTGACCGTCAGATTGACGACAACGAAGTTGTGCCTCCGCAGACTGCCCACGCTCGGGCTAGGTCTCACGAGGGAGCTGGTGCGAATAATGCGCTACTGAATTGAATGCCTGTACCGTGAAACCATTCCAATCTGTTTTTATTTCAATCTCCTGACACCAATTTGCGTAACCGTCCACGCAAGGATGGGACTGTGACACGCAGAATTGTTGGAACAACCCGACCGAACATTATCTTCGTGTATAGGAGGTCGCGTTTGTTTGCTCCTAAGGCGAATTGAATAGCCCACCTCGACATGCTATCCTTATACAATTGACTGACAGGACGCGAGAAGCAAGAAAATAGGAGGTGCGTTTGGTGCGGCTCACCTAGCACAATGAAAGTAAATAACAGGATGTGGACGCTGGTGCCGACGTCCGCCTTAGGTCCGCTTGCCGTTGCTTAGCTTGCGGCGGCTGGTCGAAAGTCGCGGCGGCGTGCAACAGAAGGCTAAAATACCACTAAATCGGATGCTCAGTGGACAACAGGGGGCATATAGATGTCATATGCGCACCGTAACCATACAGCTTGATACAATTATAACTACAGAGGGAACTCTGGTGCTAGTGTCTACGGGAGCTGCAATTGGGGCGGATCAGCCGGCATGCGAATTATGGGTAGTACCTGTATTTGCGTCAAGTGCATCTCTCTGGCTTAAAGCGGCTCCGTGACTTTGTAAATTAGCCATTTTGGACATACTACTGCGTGTAAAATGATAAGGTAAACATTATCAACATTCTTCTAAGGCAGGATTCGAACACAGGACCTCTATAGCACAGCGGCACGATATTGAAACCATTACGCCATGAAAGCACGCACCGACAAGCGGCACAGACCCTCCTTATGCATTTCCTGCGAGCAAGCCAGCGTTTTGAGACATTTAGTGCGTTTCACTTTGTCCAGCTGGACAAGTTGAGCCGCTGCAATTAGCAACGATTGTGCGTCTTCGCAGATTATTTTGCACTTAGAAAAGTATGAATCGCTTTCAAGTTTAGAACAAATGAATAAACGAAGCCACAAGAACATCTGAATAACCAGTAAGAAAAATCAGACAATTTCATGTACTTCCCATATTTGTCATGGTGGCTGAAGGGTTGCAGCGTCGCAGTTTTCTCTAGTAATTATTTTATACACCTGTATGACCGAAACGCCTCCACAACGTTATAATGCCCCGCAATAATTCTTATTACACGCAACTAAAGCCTTCTGCCCACTAACTACAAGTAGCCAGTGCCAGAGCGATCGATATCGGGAGACGTTTTCTATTCCTTTCGTAGCGGGGTCACCTGCGGCTATTCCAAAAATAATTTAGTTTTATTTGGCACAGTAATGCATGCTTAATGCGTACATGTCTCTTTGACGTGGTATAGTATTCGTTGCTTTGTGATGTGGCATGACAGGCAGACGAAGTGGGCGCAGCCCGAAAACCTTTGGACGAATCGCTGAAGGCTAATGGTGACAATGGCGTACAATCGGAAATAAATGTGTTTTTTCTCTCTTTTGCGGTCTAATCATGCATAATCAATGTGTACAGGTCACATCGGATGGGGAGCTTTTACACTTTTTGTAACGTCGCGTGACAGACTGGCGAAATGGAGGCGGCCCGAAAAAGATTTGACCGATCGTGGAGGGCTGATTGGAGAAACGGAATAGGAACAGTTTGGAACATAGCTTTTCCTTAAAGCTCCATTGGTCGCCACACTTTTTCATTCCACCTCACGTTAAATAAATATTTTCTACGGACATCTAAACACGGTGGACAGGCGCCTAACGGTATTGCTACGGGCTATTCGAAAAAGATGATGTGCACACTTGGATTTAGTGGGACACAACCATGAGCAGCCTCTGGCTTATTTGAGGACGAAGACGTGCTTTGCTGGATATTGGCTGGTCTTCATGTTGACCAGTGCTTCTACCCTTTGTAAATATTTTACCTACTGTGCTTCCACGTACGATTTATTTGCTGGAGGTGCTGGGTACTTCTGATGATAGACTTTCGCAGTGGGCGCCAACCCAAATCTACGTACCACCATACAACCAGGTGATGACACATTGTCGCCACTTACGCCTGCGACTACAACGCAGTTTATCGCCCTCTCACAGCACCCGCAATACCGGCACCTTTTCCAGAGCAAACTGCTTTGACGTCGATGAGTGGCTTGGATGGATGGGTTGTGCGCAACTTGTCGTGTGCTTTTGCCGGCTGCTTTCAAACGTGGAAGAAAACGTTGGTGTAGCACTTATAGAGCAACAGAAACACAGATCGGGAATTTTTCCTTGATGGCATACAATATTCTCATTGGCAATTTTCTTTTGATTATGACACTTGATAAATAAATACCTAATGATAACTAATCAGTTAACTATGCGAAATACAGAAAAAAGATCTGACTTGCTCCAAGCGACGGTAAGCACCATCACCTTCGTTCCGTTCAGCTACGTGACACTGGCTTATTTTTTTCAATTTTGGTCCAAGTGCGGGACACCCTGTACATCCACTTACCGCGAAGGTGACATCAGATTGTCTGATCTAATTCCTGATTGCGAGGAAACAAACGACAAAAGATATGTTGAACGACTCAGCTTTGTTTGAAAGAGAACAGACAGAATCATATTGTCTACCGTTTCTTCTTTCTTTTTTTATGTATTTCACTATTCATTAACTCCATTAATACGATTTGAAAACTGAAAAGTTAGAGGCCTGGACACCGACCAAGATGGTTTAAAATAGTTATTTACGTAAGAGCTCTGCCGCTTGTTTCAGTCTGAACAAGGCTCCCATGGGGGAGCGGAAATGTAAATAACTGTTTTAAACCATTTTGGTCGGTGTCCACACCTCTTGCTTTTAAGTATGAATCATCCCGACGAGACGGGCTTCCATGATACTCTCCACTTCATCGATTTGAAGACTCTCTTTCTCGAGATCCAAACAATAATTAGGGGCTCTGGTGTGGCGCTCACTCCGGCTTTCTTCGATAAAATATACCACAGGACGCTCGTCACAGATCGCTAGTAACGCGAGCGCGGTGATTGACTGTGACAGCTAGCCATGTCACCGATATTAACCACGGGCCACGAAGTCGGCCTATTCATCCTTGAGACTTTACTTAACTGCTTCCCAAACGGACTAAGCCTCTTCCGACGCTTTCACTTTTCGGGACATGAAGGAGGTCTCTATTATCTTCTCCCTCCGATACCGTCTAATACTCTATGCATAAAATGGTAACTAAGGCTTGGGCTATATGGTACACAATTATAGTAGATGCAACTACGTTATCAAAACGAGGACATACGGGCTCAGTAAATACTTACGTTGAACGCTAACTTCCAGCGGAGCTTATCCGGAAACAGCAAGCTTATGTACTGGATGTCCAAGCAGTTTGCCAAGCTTACAAAAGAAAAAAAAAATAAGATTTAGGAAGAACGGCGCAAGATGCGATTTTATAATCTACGATAGTCGGTTGCCAGACCTCTGACAACACGAACACCGTGTACGTCTTACAATCATATCTTGAACCGTGACATTTAATTTTGAAGCGAAAGCGTCTTTTTGCTCACTTGGTAAAAAAATCCGGCGTCTGTCGTCTGTAGCAGCGAAAGGGGAGGTAATTTCCCTTTGGCTGCGGCGCCCCATCGAGAACGCGCTTCGACGGAGTAGAGTGGCCCAAAGGGAAAACCTGTTGCTACGCTAGCGCGCTAGATGATGCACGATGGAAGAGGCCATTGTACTACAGCACGTCGCCATCGCTGCCGCTCTCGGAAGCTTGCGTTATCCGCTGATTTCTTGTCATCGCAAACTCTCGCCTCGACGACGGAACTAAGATTCCATGGTAACGAACCAACGTTCCGAGTCCGACAACAAGAAATCTGGCAGCTTGAGAGCGGAGACCTCGGCATCGACGGCTAGTGGCGCCGACGGGAGTACTTTATCGGGAGAATCCAAGGCCATGGCTGACTGAGTAGGATGCGGACTGCGAAGAAAGCGGGCTCGAGCTCCTTGCGGCGGTAGGCCCAGCGAAGCGGCTGAGGCACCCGGAGCTGATAGCGATGACGCGGAGTCCGGAGTCACCAATTTGTGGCACGTAGTAGTGCGCTACAAGGCCAAATGAAAACGCGCTAAGCGTCTCAAGGCGATCGCTTTCCCTCGAGTTCCTAACTCGAAGGACCGCTCAGCGGCGTTCAGTGGTCATTAGGACTTTCGCATTCCCCAATCATGAGAAGTACTTAGGTGTCCCTGGATTTCTTTTTTGTTATATACGGCTTCGCTACTGGTGTCCGGAACATGTTGTAAGTGCAGAATGATTAAAGGTGAATAGAAGCACATAGAATATTTATTATTGTTACTAAACATCACTAAATCTTTCGTGTTCGGTCTATGTCTGCACCTTTCGTCATGACATGTCCCGAACCACCACGATGCTACCATACTCGCAATTTCCAATTCATGTACTAAAGTCACCAGATGCTTCCGGGTTTGTTTGGCTCCGTTGTTATGCTCGTGCACGCATAATTGATGTGCAGTAGCACGTAAAACCCTCCCCCCCCCATTTCAAGTACTCATGTTGCCTGCTTCGACGATGTACTGGGCTCGAGTTTTATAATGGTTGTACAAGAAACTTTTGCCATGAACGAGTTCCTTCTCGCTCGAGATAATTTACCCTAATAATGTGATTACTTCCTAGATGGCTAGCCAATAAAGTTAAAGAAATCAATCGAGTAAAATAAATGTGCTGCTCACAATTTTTGGGGCCTCCTGCATGTGATCAACAATAGCACACACAGGATGTGTGCAGCAAGAGCTCTTTGCTCATGAAAAACGGCATCCTCTTCATACGAGACAGCTTAGTCAGCAGCAATGCAAAGGAAATACTTCGGGTACCTCAATTAACCATTACTTGCGACAAACTAGGCCACTACATGCCTGAAAGTTTTCCAAGGTGTGATTTGATCTCTTTGCCGGCCGCGTTGTGCTTCTTCTCTTCTTTTGGGGCCGCGCTTTTTATTATGAAATAAAGTAAGTGCATAACTGTGCTTGCGCCTCTAAAATTAGAAATAATAACACTTACAAAAATATACACTTCATAGATAGCGCTATTTTTTATGTGCTCAGGAAGGTTTCTATTTGTTTCTTTATTTTTTTTTGGTTGGGAGTTTCTTATTTCTTTCTCTCTAGATATGTCTACATGCTCCCAAGCTATGTTCGATGCTTTCGTACTATACTACTGGATGATTACAATAAGCACGTATTAGATATTACTCAAAGATATCAAAGAATATCACTTGGCTACAGGTCAGAATTTTGGATTCCCTGCTATATACTTAGCACCCGCTATACACCTTGTACTCACTGTGCACTCTTGTAAGAGTTCCTCTTCATATGTATATATCGATAACCCCATCATTAAATATATAGATAGACATACGATTCCTGTACCGGTGTCCCAGTTAACTTGGACTAACGTTTAAAAACACTCAAGAGCTCTAAAGAGATTGTACCGACTGCACTGTAGCGGCAGTGCTGTGTACTTGCAGCGAGTACTTTTTTCATCACGAAGTATTATTGAAATTAAATCGTTTTAATTAGGGAAGATTTTCATTGTTGCTTGAATCACAAACATATCAACTACGAAGTTGTAGGGCACCTTAAGTAAACTCGGAATCAAGCACTTAGTTCCTGCTGAAGTGTGCCTGGCTGTTCTTTTTTTCCTAAGCAAAAACTAAAACCCGCTAAGTACGCGCAATATGAAATACATGGTCGCTCGCGCGCCTCTACTCAAGCGCCTCCAAGCAACTTTTGCTAGATATACGGCTTCATTCGTTTATGGCGGCATCGTATAAGGCTTCGTCATGTATGATGGCTCGAGAAGTTTGGCGACCTGACTACCGTTGTGCGAAAAGCGTCAGCATTTGCGGACATAAGAATGTCGTGCTCGATCATGAGGCACTCAGAATAGCTTTAACCTTCCCGTATCATGAAACAAAGCTACAAAATAAATTCAACCAATGTTAATAAAATGCGCGCAAATTAGTACGAAAAAAGAAAAAAAAAGGCAGCTCTCGGAAGAACAGAAAAGAGCTACTCAGGAGTTTATTTGAATAAAAAATATATGGGAAGTACGTAAGGTGTCTCAGCCACCCACAAAGGAACATCCAAAGGTGTAACTGGTTCAGCCATTTACTCTTTCTGTCTCGAACTCCGGAAAAGAGACAAAACAAAGCAGTTCGTTACATAGTTCTCTCTTTGTCGCAAGCTTTTTTTTATGTAAGAATAAGGTGACATGATGACGGTGCGTTAAACCGTCGCATTTTACACCAGTTATGAGCGGTTATTTTCCACTGCCACTTATAGCCCATGCTACAGGTCACCTTCTGAAGCAATACAGCACTCGCTTCTTTCCAACACTTGTGCTTTTGCAGCTTTGACTGACGACTTTGGAATTTCGCGGCATACTCGGCTTACTTTTGCCTGTAGGGCGTCCCCAATGGGGGCGAAATGCGAAAACACCTGTGTACTTATATTTCGGTGCACGTTAAAGAACCCCAGGTATTCCAAATTTCCGGAGTCGCCCACTACGGCGTGCCTCATAATCAGAAAGTTGTTTTGGTACGTAAAACCGCATAATTATTAGGGCGTCCCGTGGGGTGGCTGCGCATCTATACACGCGATCTTTCATGTAGCCCCACAAGAAGTCCAGCGGTGTCATGTCCCGCGACCTTGCAGTCCAACTCACAGGTCCGTGCCGGCCAATCCGCTGTCCAGGAAAAAGCTTGTCGAGTCACGCTCGAGGCTGACTGCTAGACTCTTACACTCTAAGAAAAGTTTACACCCTTTGGAGTGTGTATTTGCCACACAACAATAATCGTCATCTGTCTTGCCCGTACTTCCTTTCTTGAAAACGCTGCGCTCGTTACTTTCCTGTCGCGAATGCTATGTTATGCTGATAACGCGCATGCCGTTGTTTACTGGAAAGTACCGGGCTCGTAACGTTAAGGAAAGGAAATGAGGACATGACAGATGACGATTATCGTTGCGTGGCAAAAGGGTGTAATGTTGCTGAAGAGTGTACAAATTCTAAAAACAAATGCAACCTTTGGGGTATATATCTGCCACACAACAATAATCGTCATCTGTCTCGTCCGCATTTCCTGCCTTTAACGCTGTGAGCAAGGTACTTTCAAGTCACGAACGGCATGCGCGTTATTAGCATCACACGCCATTCTCGCCAGGAAAGTAGCGAACGCAGCGTTTGCGAGAACGGAAACGCAAGCAAGGCAGATGACGATTATTGCTGTGTGGCAGATATACACCCCAAAGGGTGTACATTTCTCTAAGAGAGTACTATGCTCAGGAGCACCATCGTGTTGAAGCCAGATGTTCGGAATGTGCCCAAGTGCAACGTTGCAACCGACGTCGTTCACGAGGCCCTCAAGAATGCCGTTGACGTAGTGTTGCGTCGTTAGTGTGTTGTCAAAAAAGGTGGGACCGATGGCGTTGCCATAGAAAATACCGCACCACACATTAAACGACCATTGTTATTGGTGTCGCATTTTCGCCAGCTAGTTGGGATTCCCATAACTCCAGTAGTGCGCGTTGTGAAGATTAACTCGTGCGTTTCTGGAGAAAGTAGCCTCATCCATACAAAGCAAGCGACCGAGAAAGTCCTGTTGTTCACATTTCGTGAAAATCCAATTGGAGAAGTCAAGTCGGTTCTCAAATTCCCGGTCTTCAAGTCTTTGATGATGTCCATGGTACGGGCGCACATGACCTTTTTAAAAATACTCCACACTGATGACCTTGCGGTTCCAGCCTAAGCACTGGCATCGAGCACACTACCGTGAGGGTTAGCCGCAACGAATGATAAAACATCTGTTTCCGGTTTTTGAACTACCCTCGAAGTCCTGTGGCGCTTTTTTGTGGAGCTACCCGTCTCACAAAGGACTTCATACGTTCTAAGTATTCTCGAAGGACTACAGCGTCCTCCACAATGAGACATCCGAAATAGCTTGGATGCCTTCCTCTTGTCCCCGTGTGCCGCCCCAAAGCCAGGATCATTTTCGCCTTCTGATCAATCGTGAAGGGCATGACTGTTATTTATATATCCGTTATATCCCGTTATTTTCTACGCACTGGCACGTCAAGCAAAAATGATTTACGTAATCGACAACGCGATCGCCTGGCCGTACAGATCCTACAAAACGCATTAGATGGACATAGCCTGCCGAAGGTTTGCTTCTATTGCTAAAGGCAGCAAAGGAACATACATTCCGGGTGCGCCTATCTGCAGAAAAAGGTGAGTGCGCAAAACTAAAGTCTTGAGTGCACCGTCACGGTTTCCCCGGCTTCGAAATCCCGCTCCCCCTCCCTCCCTACGTATCCGCTACGCTTATCAATGCGTCAGCGGCTCGTTGTCATGATGCCGCGACCATCACATAGCGTGAATCCCTGTATCGAGCTGCCGCCGCTAGTAGAGCCGTGTATCCATGGATTTTCGCTGGCGCTTGAGAAGCGGTGCGCGTGCGCGTATCTATTTCGTATTTTGGATGTTTCGGGCGCTTTTGTTTTTTCTCGGAAAAGCCAACCACGCAATGCTGAGCACGAAACAAATGCTTGATTCGGAGGTTATTTGAGGCACCGTACAACATTGGATTTGATATGTTTGCGATTCAAGCAATAAATAAAATTTGCACTAATTAAAAGCAAATAATACTTCGTGATGAAAAAAAAAAACACTGGCGGTAATTACACACGACTACTGCTACTTTGCAGTCGGTACGATTTCTCTAGAGCTCTTGGCTTTTTGTAAAGTCTTTGTCCAAGATATATCGGGGATACCCGGTACCAATGGTTGCGTATTATAAACCCCGACTTACCAGCCTGGTTAGTGGACAATAAATCATTCTTCAGAAGAATATATATGTAAATCTCCAAGCATATCCTTACGCTGTACAATATATCATATAGGCGCTTACAGTTACCCACTATTGCCTCATGCCCTGCATTTAGAAAGTTGCAGTCAGTGCCTTAAAGTAGCGCTTCGTATGGAAATAGACGATTCGCAGCTACATGACCGTGCCTCTGCTATTCTCCTTTGAAACCTGCGAACTTTAATTCACAGAAACAAACTGACATGCTTCTAGCACTTCTCCCGAAGCTGCTGCAGGGGGAACTCCTATTCTCTTCAGAGTGTGTGCATTGCCACACCACTCACACTGCAGCAGTTCTGCCTGGAAGGGAGAGGAACATAGTGCGCGAGCCTGGAGTGTCCAGTCCGGTGCCGGCTCCATAGCCGAAACTTTTCTAACAAGTTGTGCGAACAACGGAAAAAGTAGGTGTGGCGCCATTAGCACGTGTCGTTCTGTGAAGGTCGGGGTGAGCGTCTCTGCTTTGACCTGCACCATAAATGTGCGCTGGATTGAGAAAGCCACGTGCCCGAAAGGGGAAGTTGGATTTTCAATTCCAGGACACAATACTTCGCAGTTACACAAAGGGAGAAAGGAAGCGACGAGGGAGAGAAGGATGAAAGAAGTAAAGAAGATTAGGCAAAGGCGCCGCAGCGTGGGCTGGGATCACGAAAGTGCGAAAAAAAAAGAAAATGGCGGGAAGGTCAACATTTCGCACGCCGGTCGCGTGAGAAGCCTTTCTCGCGGCATCCTGTGAACTCAATGAAGGAAGTTCGAAAGGAACTATCCACTATAAGGGCGTTTCTCATGCGGTTTCAATTCGATGGTTGTGTCGGCAAGACTGCCTAGCTTTAGTAAAGCCTACGTGCAATGAAAGCACTTGCTAGGAGAGCCAAGAAATCAAGAAATAAATTGATAGCAACGGGTACCCATTTCATTCCTTGATTTCGTCGCTAGAGTTAGCGAACTGGCGGTGTCGTCATCGCGAACTTTAACCCCTTAGTAACCGGCCACACTTGTTAGCAATGTTCAGAACAGATGGCGACATTTTGGCGACTTTGAAGGTAAAAAAGAAGTTTCTTTAAAAATGTCTTACTTTAACGAAATTTTTCAATGAATCGCTACAAAGAAGATCACAGACATTGACTGTACGTCGCGTGGGCTTGTGACAATGATGAAGCAACAGTAGTCTGCACCGATGGAGGCCATACGCTGCGGTTAACTGCTAAGACGTAAGTTAACGTAAGAGCATAAAACATGCGCATTGTTTTTTTTTCTTAGTGCTTAAGAGCCTCATTACTATGGACATGAACGCTTGGGCGCCGCGCTATATTTACATTGGACTGGGGGACGTTCGATAAGGTAGCAGTAAATTTCCAAGATATCTTGACAAAAAAATGCGTTAGGATTTGGAACGCAGCAGCAAAATATTAAGACAGACATGCGTACATACCAGAGCCGCTAGCCTCATTTGCACGAATCTTCATTTGTCATGGATTTCGAAAAAAAAATCTATACAGCGCGGAGATTTCATGCGGCTCAAGTGGTGGCAACGTAGTATTTGACTTCTGTAAACGTTATGTAGTTGTACTTGCTAACAACAAGACGAAGACATTATTAATGAGACACAGTGTGAGCAAGCATAGAAGAATGTTGTCAGGCATGGCACATATTTCATCGTAAGGTGAGTCATCCTCTTGTGGAACACCAATGTTCTCGCTTACTAGAGCGAGTCAGTATGCGGAAGCAAAATGGCATGGTAGCATACAACCTCGAATACCTTCCTTCTAGTTAACTCTGTGCAATGAGCATGGATGCGAAGTAACTTTTTGTGTGTATTGATAAACTAAGACAAAGAAGTTACAAAATCATTTGTGTTTTCTTAAAAGGCGTTAAAGGTTCACTAAAAATGTCCAGTACATTATAAATTTTGTAGGCGAGACGGAACAATAATTACATATTCTAACACGGCGCAACCCATGTCCGGAAACTCTTCTGGCTGGATCGCCTAAAAACAGCAGGGCATTTATAGTGACCTGGAAAACCTAGAAGAGTCAGGAAAGAGCTATTAGGCAATTTGCAGCACCGCGTGTAAGCATTTGTGGACAATATTTCAGTTTTCAATCGCCATGATAACTAAACTGAATCGTAGACTGGTTTAACAGTGGCTTCTGGCCCTAATGTACTGCCTGCAAAGCCTCTGCATGCACGTACAAGAAAGAGCCACCTTCTACCGTCGTGCAGTCACTCACACGCTGCGCGTACCATGCAGTAACGCTTCTAGTATGTGGTGGTGAAGCATGCAAGCAGCGGCAGTTGTCGCTGCACGCAGCAAATCCTGCACGCAGCAAGTACACGCAAACGATGAACGGAAGATTTTAGTTAGCCGCGAAGTTGTTGTTTTTTTCTTAGAAAGGGTTGGTGGCCCTGAAGAGGCTGCATTGTACCCAATGAAAACACGCTATTATTACAGGCACGTTTTTATGAGTGCACCTAAAGAGGATTTTCTGTCGCAGACGTGCGGCAACCACGAGCAAAGGCAGTTGATAGAGAAAGAGGCTGAACATAGTACGCAGGTATAGCGCAGGGCTGCTGTAAATGTTGCAATAAATTACTTTGTTTAAATTTCTTTGTGTAAGCTTTAATTGCGAGTCTTCATTGCTATGATGCACCAACCAAATCAGCAGTGATGAGGGAAGTTGGGGCTGCACAGCTGCAAAATGTCAATTCTTCAACTTTTTCTGAGCCAACATTAAGCACAAATGTTTTCGGTAGCACTTAGTCGAAAAACGTAATAGGAAGAACTAAGTGGCAGGGTGGTGAAAGCTACATGTCTATATATATTTACACTACTCCTGCAGCACTTTCGAAAGAGAAACGCTGACAGTACATCAAGTGCCCTCCATACTCTGTAGTGCATCGCAATGACGATGTCCTGTAGATCAAAAGCAGTGGTTGGTTCCGGGACCATACGTTCGTTGAACAAACGATACATGTCCTGCTATTGAACGGAACATTATTCGCACTTTATTGCGACAGCAATTATACCGACGCTCGCGGCGCATCACCATCGCCGCTGCCTCGTTGTCCAGCTATAGACAGCGCATGCGGTACCTTCAGAGGTGCGGAGTGCGTTTGGACGCAAAAATGAACCAAGCGAAGCAACACAACATTAACATTGTGATCAATCGGCTCGCTGTTGGAGCCAGGGCAGTGTTTTGCCTTCTGCTACTGACATGAGTGGTGTGCGCATGCACACATTTAGGACACTATCGATCCTGTTCGAAACGGGTTGGAAATTATAGAAAGCCTAAAAGAGCAAGAAAAATAAAAGTAATCCAGAACAATGCATTAGCAGCCCTTCAAACCTGTTTAATTCAATACTGACCCTATATAAAACGGTCGCGCGCAATTGCGGCCAAAAAACATCGAAGTATGTCATACTGCGAATGAAGGCACTGCAAGGATTCTCTAGCCTCCACAGCGCTGATTCCTATGTGTGGAACTAAGTATATCAGGCGGCAACGGCGAAAAGACATCGGCGTTAGTGGACGCATTCTCGCCTCCTTGCCCACGGTGTGCGCGACGCCTTGATGTCTGCTTAGGCTCGCTAGTGCTAGTAGTAGTAGTAGTAGTAGTAGTAGTAGTAGTAGTAGTAGTAGTAGTAGTAGTAGTAGTAGTAGTAGTAGTAGTAGTAGTAGTAGTAGTAGTAGTTTAACGTGGTAAATGACGCTAATTTCTCCAGCCCAACAGGGAGCATGGATCAGCGCTAGGGGAATGGAAGCGACAAAGGTGAGAGGAAGGTAGAGGGATAAGCAGCAGGAGTCTCGTCCCTTCACGGAGAAGGCCGATGATAAAGGCAGTGGCCGGCAGGGTGCGGGCGCTTAACGGCAGGTTTTGATCCCGTTCGCCTCCGCAAACTCCAAGAGGCTGCGGAAAGCTCGGGGGGGGGGGGGGGGGCGGTAACAGAAGGTTGCTAGCACTATCTCCCTTCAGCAAACAGGACGGTTAAGATTTGTGTGTGCATTCGCTTCTCCTCCTCCTCGACAAGGATGACGCCGGCGATGTCTGTGTGTACGTGTGTGCGCGTCAGTTTCTTTCCCTCTGCTGGTCCAGTGGCGGTTAGGAAATCCATTGAATTAGCTTCAGCGTACCGAGTTGCAGCCGCAAGCCTAGAAAGCGTTCGCTCTCGCCTCCTGAGTGAAGGCCTCCCAGACTCCATGAAACACGACCCCACCAACAAAACCATCAGCAGCCTGGACTGTGCGTCGCTCTCCACCAGGAATCTTGCTGAGCTGACCGCTTCGTAGCGATGTAATAAATGTCTGATACTCTTTACGTCACTCCTCTTGCATCACTGCCTGGGCCCCCTTAGGCTGGTTAAACTTTAGACAGCTAGATCCATGCTGCCTCGACGCGCATGGAGACCCGTCTTTAACAACGGGTTCTCATCTCAGCTGTTATTTGCCTCACGCACAACCGATGGCAGCGCCGCCGACGAGGCTCCAATGAAGTCAGTCGAAGGACCCATCCTTGTCATCTGCTACGTTCGGGCTATATAATAGCTTCTTTTTCGGGCGTTTTCTCTGACTGCGCATCGAGTAGCTCGGCGTCCTCTAATTACAGTCTATATGTATTTCTTGTTTTAATTCTGTAAATGAGAGCATTAGGGAGTGTTACGTCTCAAAACAGCAAAAAGCGTACCTTGGACGCTTCGCGTGAGGCCGTCCTTTCATCAGCGTACCCACACGGCTACGGGGCCAGATATGGACTGTGACGCACAAACAAAGAAGTTGATTTCGAGGCGACAACAGCCACCACCCTCTACGGAAGCATTACCTACCGCGAAAGACACTCTACCTGAACCGACCCTGACAAACGGACGGTCACGGATAGCCCACTAATTGACAAAAAGGGCCAACGTCGAAGACCCGTGGGAACGGCGCCGACATCAGGTTTCCAGTTTGCCACGTCGCTGCCTCGTATTCAGGGGCGATCGTGCAACATTCGAGGCGGAGTACGGCGGAACGGTGCGACTTCATGGGAGCGGATTTTGAGAACGACTTGAAGAGTATAACTGGCCGAGACACAGTCGTCGTCTAGTCACCTAGGGATGACGACTGCTTTAAAAGCGAGCACCTTTGGTGGAGTGTGTGTCCTGCCGTATCCTAACGTCTGATAGCATTTGTGTCCTGATTTGTCCTGATGTTTGCTCTGGCATGCAGTGCTCCTATATGGATTGGGCTTCCATATCTGACGCCTGTGTAAATAACGCAAAATAAACCCTTTTGCTTTCGCTTCTACTCCGGAACAAACTCATCCCAGTACCTGAAGGACTCCTGGCCTTAAGGCTACCCTTAGCCGTAACAGGAGAAAACAAACGTTGTGCATTTAATGTCTCTGCTATCCCACCTTACGAAGGGGTAGCCCATTTGTTATGGCGCTACCTTGCTAAGTTCGAGGTCGCTGATTCGAGCCCGGTCACAGCTGTTGCATTTAATGAGGACGAGATGCGTGAACACTCGCGTATGCTTAACGTTACGTGTAAGGTAAAGAACCACAGGTTGTCGTAACAAATTTGAGCTCCCCCATTAAGGCGTGCTTCATATTCACATGGTGTTTCGGCACCTGAAATCCCGGAATTTCATTTCTTTAATTACAACATCTTCATACAACTATAGCGCTCGCGGGCAGGGACAAGATCTCGTGATCCAAACATAAAGGATTACGTCGAGCGAGTAAATGAGACTCCACACAGTTTTTTGAATTAAAGCGCGATCGCAGGACTTGTTCACAAGCTTTCGCATTGGTTAAATATCATTCTTGATGAACAGAACCTCTTGCTAGGCGCGTGGCCACAGAGTTGGCAGACGACAGAGACAATGCGTGCACTTTCACGTTTCCTAGGTGACACGGGCCTGGACTCACGCCTTGATACCAGTTGTGTAATGTGTCATTCACCTCGTTCCTCCCATTATCATCCCCCATTGTGACACTATTTCTTCCCTTCTTCCCCTTCCCTTACGTAGAGTAGCAGGCCAGATGCTCCATTATCCGGCCGACCTCTCTACATTTTCCAATCATTAAAATACTTCTTGATGAACAGAAATTTTAAATTTCGCTCACAATTCTAGCTACTTGGTGTTGCATATATGGCGCTTTTTCTAACCACATAAACCAAATTTTTTCAGGCACAAGCGGTTTATCACGAACATTAATAGCGCCACGCTCTTTCATGGTTCGCATTCGTCAAGCATGCTTTACACCATATTCTTGGAAGTAAATATGATTACCGCAGACTAGGTGCAATTTTAACAGCAACACCTGGAGCATGGGTTATTACCGGCGACTTCAATGCGCATGATCCGCTATGGGGAAACTTAAAGATGGACTGTCGAGGAAGACGAGTACTATCCGTCGCGTCGGACCATGAGCTTTGCTGCCTAAATGATGGCAGTCCCACTTTTTTGCGGGGACTGACGTACAGCAGCTGCCTGGACTTAACTTTTGTTTCAAGATGCCTCAGTGCCAGTGGGAAATAGTTCACGGACAACGAAACGCATGGTAGTGACCACGCTCCAACACATGTTAAAATCGACGGCATATGCAAGTCACACTCTACTACAGTTCATCACATCGACTGGCCTAAATACGCGTTGCTTATGGAGAAGAATTACCAGGAGATCCAGAACTGTCTGTCTGGCAACATGGAGAAGCTAATTAACGCCGCTCCTCAAGAAGCCACAAGCTCTTTTAGGCCTATTCCTAAATTTTCTGAATTCGAAGCAGAATTGGAGCGGCTTCGAGCAATCCGGCATCGCGCGGAAAGAAGGTACATGCGCACCAAGTCCATCTATGACCTAAGGGAGGCGAGACGCATACAGAAGAAGATCCGGCGTCGGATCAACTCCCTGCAGTCTCTAAGATGGAAAACCTTCTGTGATTCCCTTGATCCGCATAAACCCCTGTGAAATAAATGGAGAACAGTGAGTGGTCTTCGAACATCACCGCAACAATGCCACCCCTTCTCATGCCTGGCTCTCTACCAAGGTCGCAGAGAGATCGACGTAGCGGAGGACTTCTGTTTCAAGGTTGCTGGTCTACCGCCATCGTTCGCTACACGTGATCCCCGTGATGTTCCAATCTCACAGGATTCTCGTATGGACAATCTGTTTTCCATCGAGGAGTTGCAGGCGGCGTTGGCAGCGTGCAGACGTTCCTCATCGCCTAGGCCTGACGGGGTGACATACGCAGCTCTTGGAAACCTCGGTCAAACAGCCCGGCATGCACTTCTAGACGTGTACAATAATTCATGGCGTGAAGGAGCAGTTCCTGCTGCATGGAAGCCCAGCCGCCTTGTGCCTTTGCTCAAGCCAGGTAAATCACCCCTAGACGTGGCATCTTATCGTCCCTTTGCTCTGGCCAGCTGTCTAGCTAAGGTCATGGAGAGGATGGTGCTGACGCGTCTAGAGTGGTATCTAGAACACTACAAGTTATACTCTGACGCTATGGCAGGCTTTCGACGCGGACGCTCTTCTATAGACAACGTTATAGATCTTGTCTCGTCTGTTCAGCACGAAAAAAGCCTCAGGAGACTGTCAGCGGTGATGTTCCTGGATGTTAAAGGCGCATATGACAACGTAACCCATCAAGCCATCCTGGACGTCTTGGGCGATGTCGGCCTAGGCGGCCTTGTTTTTCGTTGGATATCCAGCTTCTTGAAGGACAGGTCATTCTTTGTGCAAACAGAGGATGGTGCATCATCACAACGCAACACCTACCGAGGCGTACCACAAGGCGGAGTCTTGAGCCCCACTCTATTTACCCTGGTGCTCATCGACCTGGTTCATACCCTTCCGGAATCCGTCCATGCGCCGATCTATGCAGACGATATATGCATTTGGTCATCAGGAGCGACGCGTCCCTAGGTGCGCGCCAGACTTCAAAAAGCGGCCACACTAACATCAGTTTATCTTCGAGCGCGAGGTCTGGAGCTGTCCTGCGAGAAGGGCTCTATAGTCGCTTTCACGCGTAAAGCAATGAAACCGTATACGTTATCAGAATTAATGGACAGCCAATTGCCTACGAGAAGGCTTTCAAGAACAGATGAGCCACAAGTCTTCGCTCCCTCGCCCGCGAGCTTACACAGAATCTGTGGAACACCAGTGAATTCACGAACGCACGTCTCCACAGATTAGATCCACGTCAATTCGTACAAGCACACATCCAACAAACTACAAGTTGGATAGCTGGAGTCACCGCGAATCACCCTAACATAGTTGCACCTGCTCGATCCGCCTCCCCACCAGCTCCGCTTAACCATGGCCAATAACCCAACCCGCTCCGAGTTTGAAGTGTGGCAGTGGAACTGTAGGGGGTTTCGAAAAAAGAAAGCACACCTCCAGCAGTTTCTAGCCTCCTCTTCTAATCTCCCAGCTGTCATTGCGCTTCAGGAAACTCACGGACTAATCAGCTTCCCAGGTTATAATGTCTATCAGGACAACAAGGTCTCCCGGCCCGATACGGCAATTCTTATGCAAAAGCACCTCACTGCCAATCATTCCCAATTCGATAGCGTCGATATAGAGCACGATTTCCTAGAAATTATTCCTCGCAAGAATAATGCACCTGGCCTTTACATTCTCAATATCTATAGTCGTCCACAAGACAAACATCACCGCTTTGACTCCCTTTTCGCTCAAGCTATTGCCACCCACCACCCCTCCTAATCCTTGGAGATTTCAACGCACCCAACCATTTGTGGGGTCACTGTTTCTACTCCTAAGGGCAGAGCCCTATGGATCCACATACAAGACCACAGACTCACATTACATAACGACAGCGATGCACCAACCAGGCTAGGCAATACCGTAGCTATGAACACCTCCCCCGATCTTACGATTACACACAGAATCCAACACGTCACATGCCACAACTCACAAGTTAACCTCGGCAGCGACCATTACATCATTACCATCACACTACAATTCAAACACAAACCCTTTGCACCCACACACCTCAGCCTTACCAATTGGGACAATTTTCGAGAGGCCCGCCAGATATCAGCGCCCACAAACATTCAAGACATTTCAGAATGGGTTCAGCAACTACACGCAGACGCCCAGACGCACACTACCACTCTGCCCCCCGAAACCGCTCTCACTACGGTTGATTCCAAGCTTCTACACATGCGGGAAGCGAAACAGTCTCTTCTCAAACGGTGGAAGAGGCAACGGTTCAGCCGAAAACTAATACTCAGAATTGCCAAGTTAGACCTCCAGATCCAGGAGTACGCCACACAACTGGCCTGCCAGCAGTGGGGCCAGATATGTGAAAGCATGCATGACAACCTCGATAACAAGCGCACACGGCAACTCTTGCGACACTTATTAGACCCTACCACACCGCGCACACACCACAACCATAGCATAAACAAACTGCTACATGCACACAAAAACAATCTCAACGGATTCTTCGAGGACCTCCGCCATAAACATCTGCCTCCCGCTCAGACGTATGACATGCCAAAATATACTGGCGAACCCAACGACCTACTTAGCGCCGCTATCACGGAAGCAGAGGTTCGCCATGGCCTCGCCACCCTGCGAACAATGTCAACACCAGGCCCCGACCTTATTAACAATAAAATACTCCGCAATCTAGACGACAACTCTGTCACAGCCATCACGGCGTACTTCAATCACTGCTTTGACACTGGCACCCTCCCTAGTTCGTGGAAAGATGCCAGGGTAATTTTTATCCCAAAGCCAAACAAACCACTCAACACTTCTAATCTCAGGCCTATATCACTAACCTCTTGTCTAGGTAAAACACTCGAACACGTCATCCTCAAGCGACTCAGTAAATACATGGAGGAGAACAATCTTTATCCATCAGAAATGGTAGGTTTTCGAAAATCTCTCTTATGCCAAGATATCATGCTTCGAATGAAGCATGACATCATTGCACCAAATAGCAGTCTAGATACGCAAGCAATTCTCAGTCTGGACCTCCACGGAGCCTTCAATAACGTTTCGCATTCCGCCATCCTCTGAGAGCTTAATCTCATTGGGGTTGGCGGAAAGACATATGAGTACATATGTAGCTTCTTATCCAACCGTACCGCAACGATACACATAGGCACAGATTAATCCCTTTCATACGCTTTAGGTAGCTACGGCACGCCCCAAGGCTCAATGCTGTCCCCTTTTCTTTTTAATCTTTCTATGATGTCGATAGCGCAAACATTGCGGTCTATTCCCGATCTCAAGTTTTCACTCTACGCCGATGACATCACTCTTTGGACGACCTGCGGCTCCGACGGAGAGATTCAAGACACTCTACAGGCCGCAGCAGACGCCGTCGTGGCTCATGCCGGGGCTATGAATCTCACATGCTCCCCTCAAAAATCCGAGCTATTTCTTCTGCCATCCCACCGGGGGGCCGGAAAACACATGTCTAGTATAGAGGTAATCCTAAACCACATCCCCGTTACTAGAGTGGACAGGCTCCGGGTGCTCGGTTTACACATTCAAAGCAACCGGATCAACACATATACCCTACATACACTCCACACCACAGTCGATCACACCCTGCGCCTTCTAGGGCGAGTATCCAGTAAACATGGCGGACTAAAGGCGGCCGAACTTCTCCGCTTGATTCAGGCCTTCGTTATCAGTAAGATTACATTCGCAACACCATATCTACATTTCCTTAAATCAGAATCAGATAAGATCGACACTCTTTTACGCAAAATATATCAATTCGCTTTCGGGGTCCCCATACGTACCTCCACTGAAAGGCTAATGCTTACTGGAACTTTCAACACACTTACTGAACTCACAGAAGCCCACCTCACATCCCAATATAGCAGACTTTCTAACACCGCAACAGGTCGACACATTCTACAAACTCTTTCTATCACTCCGGCACCCATCATCAAGACTAAATACACCATTCCACATCACATACACGAGAACCTCTGCATCCCCCCACTTCCAAAAACATGCACCCTCCAGAAGGTAGCGAGCAAAGGCTCTCCAAAAACAATTCTCCACCTCTAAAGACGTGTTCTATGTTGATGCCGCCGAATATGGCAACAGAAATCATTACGCAATATCAGTCATTAAGAGGAAGCTTTAGCTCGGGCCCAACTCCGACGCGGCCTATTCAAATACATGTAAAAACGCAAAAACGTTTTTCTGAGATTACCCCTGGACCGATTTTAATGAAATTTGTTGCATTTGAGAGAGAAAGTTAAATTCTAGTGACTGTTGGAAGCGGAATTTTGATTTAGGGCTTGAATTTTGTTAGAAAGATTTTCAGAAATTCAGAAGTTTGAAAAAAATAGAAGCACGGAGTTTACAAACTAATAACTCTGCATCAAAAACAGATATCGCGATTCTGTAAACGTCACCCATTAGACCGTTCAAAGCGGACAAATCTGATATGTCATTTTACATCTTACGTGAATTGGTTACGTTATTTACGACGGTTTTGCAAAAGTTGTAATAACACATTGACACATTTTTTGAGGTTCATGTGTAACATATCAATTTTGTCCGCTTTAGATGTGCTATCAGATACAATTCACAGAATTGCTATATCATTTTTTCTTGCTGGGTTACGGAGTTGTAAACTTGATAGTTTCGTTTTCTGAAAATTTGCGATTTTTGCCAATTTTTTATAAAAAAAATGACAACTTAAATCGAAAATTCGAAACCAACAGTCACTAGATTTTAAGTTTTTCTTTTAAATGCAGCAAATCCCATCAAATTTGGTGCAGTGGTTGCCGAGAAAAACGAATTCTCCTTTTACATGTATTTAGATAGGAGCACCCGAGCTAAAGCTTCCTCTTAACTCTCACGGCCAGGTCGCTGCGGCCGCCTCCATTCCTGGCTCTTCCTCGGAGGAGGCGGAGGAAGCGGCCATAGCCCTGGCCCTCACAATTCCAAATTCATCAGTTATCGTTAGCGACTCCAAAGCAGCCATACATAACTTCGGAGCGGGTAGGGTCTCTAAGCCAGCTTTTTCTCTCCTATTGGCCCATCCTTTCCATCAAACTGTGGCAGTAATCTGGACTCCCGCGCATGCGGGCCTTGCCGTAAACGAGGCGACTCATGCCAGTGCCCGAGGATTTACAGTCCGGGCTCAGGCATCAGATGTGTCGGACGTCGCCACGGAGGAGGCGCCGTTTACAGCGCGGGATCGACTTATTACTTACCACGACATCTGCACACACTACCGATTAGACCGCTTAACCTTTCCGCCACTCATGGGCAAATCCCCACGTAGGTGTGAAGTTCTGTGGCGACAGTTGCAGACTCGCACCTTTCCGTCCCCTTACCTCCTCCACCGCATTCATCCCGCCATTTACCTTTCTCCCTCTTGTGGATTCTGCGTCTCTCCCAGAGAAGACTTAAACCACATCACGTGGGGGTGCCCTAAGCACCCCCTTCCCCCTTTCCTCAAGCAATTAATATCTAGTGAGGAGCAGTGGGAGGCTGCCTTGCGCAGCTCCAGGCCCGATCTTCAGGAGGCCATCCTGGAGTGGGCTAAGAGGATAAAGGAGGCGTACTTCAAGTAGTTCTTCCCCCCCCCTCTATTCCATTGCCCCCTTCCCTTTAAAGAGGGATAAATAAAGTTTTTCATCATCATCATGATCATTACGAAAGTATTAAAACACGATTATGCAGAAGCGACGCCCATACATGCTTTACGAAAGCATTAAAACGCGGACACCCAGAAGCGGCACAAGAACATTCCCTTCGAAAGTATTAAATCGCGAATATGTAGAAACAGCATGCCAATCCAGCCAACATACCATAAACACGAAGCACTTATAATTATGAAACACCAAGAAGGAACTATAGGATCTGTCTACCTTTACCATCTGCTTTTTTTTTCAGTTTTCTGCGATTGAGGTATTACATTGCAGTTAGAACTAGTATTATCGAATAAGTCGGTCCGCAGTTATGAGCTAACGTGCCAGCTAGCAAATGGGTGCCACAGGGGCCTGCAGCCCCGCCCTAGGTGCACTTGCGGCTCGCGGTTCACCACACAAATAGCCTGCCAGCCTAACTTTATTCCATTCCATTTTGATGGAGCTGCACATATTTCATGGCACGCCTTCGAGGGTCATGCTCCTCGGAACTGTATCTTCCCTAATGGTGCAGTAATTATCTTGGCTTCCCAATCTAGCTAATAAGTGAGTTATTGACTCCTTGTTTCGTAATTGCTCACGGAATTGAGAAACTACCATGAAGGAAAGTACTACAGTTAATTTAATACCGTCTTCTAGAATATCGGGCAGCTTTGATTTGGCCAGGAATGTGAATGGTGTATGGTGGCCAAGGTATTTACCGTTGAGGCTAGCCTATTTCTATTACTCGTTCTCAGTGATAGCACTTCTGTTATGAATTTTTTTTTAATATGCCAGGGGTAATTTTGGCCTTTGTGCATTTTCTCTGAGGTCACGTCGTTCATGATATTTATTTATTTATTTATTTAGTTATTTAGCGATTGTACCCTCAGAGCTTTACAGCATTGTAGAAGGGATGGGCATACAACGAACACTGACAAAGTTGATCAGGTGCACTTTAGATAAAATAGAAATTATAAAAAGCAGCGAGAAAAAAATGAATGATATATAATGGCATGTTGTCACAAGGTACATGGAATGACATTGTGACACACAGGCCATTGCGCTATGTACGCATACACGTGCCCCCCCCCCCCCCCCCCAAGAAAGGAAGACCTGAAAAAGAAACGTAAAAAATAAACAACACATCAAAAGGACCTGCTAAGTTCTTCGCGGAATCTTTCTGGTTTAGTAATACTCACGGTTGAGGCGAGCAGGTGATTCCAGTCACGGCAAGTTTTGGGAAAAAATCAGAGGGAATATGTTGCCGTGTTTCCTCGAAGAATATGAACTTTACAAAGGCGATCAAGACGCGAAGATATGAAAGGAAAAGCAGCATCCAGCGTGATATAAGTTCGCTAGGGTGATAATAGACCTTTTGCAAAAGGCAGAGGCGAGATAACTTTCCGAGCATGACAAGGGTAGGGAAACTGAGACTATTACAGCGTAAGGTGTTGTGGGCTCATTGCAATAGTTTCGGTTTGTGATGGCGTCCACCGCCGTCGGCTTTACCCGTAGCCCTGTTCCCGCCGGTATTGAACCCTGGCCAGTTGCGTGGGAGTCAGCCACTCAACCACTGAGCCGCGCCAGAGATTGCTAGCATTGCACGGGCAAACACCCTATAAACGCATCCTAGCGTGCGAGGTGGTACGCAATGTCACAATGTGCGCCGCATAGCGTCCATGAGTGCACATTTTGCACTGTAGCTACATATTATTACGCCAGGTAGAATACCATGTAGCAGATGCACAAGAAGGGGTGCAAAGCAGTAAAGAAGATTTGGGGAAGAAAAAAAAGTTTAAGGACATGTTTACAAGAATGCCAGAAAATATATTGTGCACTTAATTAAATCGAGGTGGCTACGTCACTATGTCACCGCCGCGTTTCAAATGTGATGCCAATAAATCATCATGAACATTATCATCGAATCGTGTCACTTGCCTCGCGATGTCAGAAGCGCGCCGCGTAGCATCTGTACGTGCGCTGTTTGCATTGCAGTTGCATATTTTTACATGCGAAGGCACCTCACGTAGCAGTTGCATAGGTAATAGTACAATGTAAATAGGAAAGTCTTGACAAAGATTTGTAAATACTGATGTAATGGAAAACATGTATGGCGTACCTGATTAATTCAAGCAAGACAGGTGACACTTGAGTGAAGAAACCTTTATTGCAGGTCCCGCGAGGACGCGAACTCGTCGCGCACCTGGCTAGTCCCACGTCGGGACCGGCAGGTCTAGCCCACCGGCCCGGTCGCGGGCACGCCGGACCGCCAGGATTTGCTTTTCTAGAGCGGGGCTACGCAGAAGCGAGTCCCACTCCTCCTTGATGAACTTGGGGTATGTCGACCCGCACTCCCACAGCATGTGCGCTAGAGTTGAGGTCTGCCCGTAGGAGGGGCATTCCACCGTCTCTTTTCAAGAGGAATGCCCTTAAATCATTATCATCATTAGCATTGAATCGTGCAGTTTGACATGCGATGTGACATCGCGCGCACGTTGTTACATTGTCGTCACATCGTGTCACACCGTCGTTAAAGTCGTCAACTTTGCATTGCAGTTCCGTTATATTCCACCAAGAGTCTCGGTACGTAGCGGTTGGATATAGCAGTTGCATGCTGCCCGTAGCTGTACGTTTTTAACTCAACCAGATTAAGTAGCTGTTTATCACCACCCCGTTTCAAAGGGGATGCCAATAAACCATCATTATCGTCGTTGTCAACAGCAATGTGTCATGCCACGGGTCGAGGGATGAGATATGTGCTGTACATTATCTGGGTGCCTGTGTACTCTTCGGCAAACGCTATGGCGCCTCCTCGCCAAGTACGAAGTGCTGCTGAAGAAGCGAATGCAAGGAGGCAACATCAGGCTCAGCAGACCGCTGTGCACAAAGCAGGACAAGCCGCGGCTCAAGCTGCAGCTTGTCATCGGCGCGGGGTGGACAGTTCGGATCCTTTTCGTGAAAGCGACGCAAAGAGACTTCGCCGCGAAGACGCGATAGTGGGGTGGGGCCGAAATTGGAGCTCCTATAGAGCCGCTCCTCGAGCTTGCGCTGTGACTCTGCTGCGCGTACCACGCAGGGCTGTGTCTTTTTTTTTTTTTTTCGTGGTAGTAACACTGCATGTTCGATGATAGTTGGAAAAAGCGAAACGTGCTGAGAGATTTTGAAGTGCTTCGAACTTGTTAAATTTTACCTGACCGGGTTCCCATATGGACGAAGCGTATGCCAGCACAGGGCGGACGTAAGTTATATACAGCTATTTACTTAATGATTATGGTGCAACGAGCAATTACGGTTTAGAAAACTGAGATTGCGATTCTATTTGAATATTACGCAATAAATGTGATTAGGCCTTAACAAAGAGCAAGTAATGTGTGCGCCAAGATATAAATTCGAACAATTTCAAGCTAGATCACGTTCAAGGAAATACAAGTAGACAGGCAAAGGTGCGAGGTGACGGGTAACTGTCATTGTTTTACATTTAGAAATGTTAAGTTTCATTTTCCAGCGCTTGCAACAATGCGTAATATTATTAAGGTCTACTCCAATCTGCTGGGTTCGTTTTCCCGCCGGGCGCGTCTGCAATGTGAAACAGTCGATCATTCTGCGCATAAACGTTTGCAAATTAACTTATCTGTGGATTGCCGAAAGACAAATCTATTTCCAGCAATGAAGTATTTCCGTGCCGCTCTGGCATAGTTCCGTGCCGCATACAAATGCGTAAAGCAGACTTACAACCATTCGAAGGACAACCGCACCAAATGTTACCATTTACCGCGTTTAATTTCACAGCAAATAAATACGAAAATTGAATGACAGTGCCCAACAGCTGGGCGCAAGGACCTTTTCTTTACGATTCGATATTATTGGGGAAGAAATGGACCCAGAAGAGATCACGAATCGAAGCAATGATACATCAGCTTAAAATTAAAAAAAATGTAATTGACATCAAAGAGAAAAAGAAAACAGCCATCGAATATAGCATAATTGCAATTTAACAAATAAAGTGTACTTCATTTTTTCACAGGCATGTATCCCAGATAGCAACTTCTAACATGTAAACCCTAAAAAGTAAATGAAGGTCACAATACAATTTTCTATTTGGTAATAGCCCACGGCTGAGTTTTTCTCGCGTAAGTATTTTGACGAAACACTGTGGATGCGCAACACAACACGTGAAGGTAGAGATCTTTACGTTTTTTTTATTCACCATAATGAAGCCATGCTTTCAGTGAATTTTGTTCGAAATAATGCATGCTGTGGTACTAGCTTGCAGCACAAGGTCTCCGTAAGCATAAAACTGCTGACGGCTGCGCTCTCCAGCTCTCAAGAGCTCACTTGCTATGCGTCCTCCACCGCCTTTAAAGTCGTTCTGTCGACTCCCGTTTCGCGGCCAAACCATTCACTCGCGAAAACAAAATGAACAACGTGGCCTGCATGTTTGAAGCAGTCTTCTTTTGAAAACTCGTAAAGAAGCTTGCTCGCTATATACCGCAAAAAAAAAAAGAACTAGGATGGCCTTTCGAAGTTACAGACACCTCGTGCCGTGAAAAATCCCTGAGATAAATGTTTAATCTTACTGAGAAGACTGCGAAATGCGGAAGCTAGTGAGAGGAAAGGAATGCTTCTCACGCGAGCTGTCGAAAGTTGAGAGAGGGACAGAAGAAGGAAGAGTAATGCGAGAAATTGCGAGTTGGCCAAGAGCACAGCGACAGCAGTCAAAGCTGGGAGCAAAAGAGAGTTCTAGGGAATGCTCTCGCACGCCAGCTTTAAGGCGTCAGTCTTACAAACCTCACTGTTCCTGGCATGGTTTGGCTCTTCGGTAGGTTTGGTTTGGTTTTTCCCGCCACGGAAGTTCGCGGAAAGAGTTGTTCGACGTGGGCTTTCGTTTTGTTATCTCCGCCGCTTTTGCTCGTGTTATGCTATGGAGGCACGTGAGGTTTTGCGTGTTCCGGGACGTTGCAGCTGACACAAACCCATGATAGTTACTATACGACTCAGCCCATCTAGTTGGGTGCAGCCATACTGAAGTGAGAGTAACCGAGTTGCAAGGAACTTTGTTTTCCCCCATTTTAATGAAACCAATCTTTTGAGAACATCGAATATATCTGGTTTCTCTGAGCAAAAGGTAATATTCAGAAGCACGCTAAACCAATTTTGGATACTTTTACTGAAGATGGGCTTTGTTTTCCTTGCTCATAGCCCAGCAGCGTCGCTTGTTTGCGTTGGCTAGGCTTCTTTATGTTAGTCTTGAATTTTTCAACACGACATAACAAAACGCCTTTCCGAATCAGAGGCTGTATTCGCAACGCTTTTCATCCGTAAGTGCTCTTGACCATTGGATTGCCGCTATCCCTATTATTATGTATAGAATAAAGAATCAGGCATGCGAACATGTCTGTACGGTAAAGCTTGTTGTGAATACGGGCTCTTGCATTAGGTACAATACTCCTTCTAAAAGTACATGGCATCACTAATGATTGGCGTAAATACCAAAGCTTGGGCATGTGCCCTATAATTAATGGATAAAATTCAATTCAATAACAAGACTTGGCTATTTTGTATTGTTGCAACGCTATTAATGGTAGAAGCAATCTATGTCTCGTGGAATAATGTGGTGCGAAATTCACAAAACTATTGATCTGTAGCACTTTTTGTGTTTTGCTGACGAATTTCACTAATGTGATGCCCAGCACTATTTATCTGAAATAAACATTTACTTTTACGAACAATTCTAGCGTTAGAGTTTTTGGCGAATACAGACCATACCGTTTTATTGCCCGTTTACCACACACAATTTTATCTGAATAGACGATGAGCAAAAGGAGAACAAGATGAAAGCAGGAGTCAACGTTTCGACAAGTGGACTTGCCTTCTTCAATACGACGTATGCTTTCCTCGCCACAGTATATATAGGTGGGGTTCTTTATACTGTGGCGAAGAAAGCACACGTCGCCTTGAAGAAGACAAGTCCACTTGTCGAAACGTTGGCTGCTGCTTTCACCTTGTTCTCGTTTCGCTCATCGTTTTGAATTTCCATCTCCCGCATTCCCGGTATTTTCCGTGAATTTTATCTGAATATTAATTCTAAGGATGCACGAATCATGTTCCCATCATCAGCGCCACGATCGACGCCGGCGCCTTCATCATTAGACTGTCAGGCACTATCACAGTATCGACACGCACGTGAAGCCCGCGCGTGACGGAATCGGTCTCCAAAGACGCGTGGTACATTGGCTGTAAAAGCGACGAAGTCAAGTGGACACAACCTCATGCTCTGGTCTATCGCCTTTGCTAAAGTCGGGACAGCTTTCCGACCTCCGCTGCTAGCACGAGCGTTGTGCGCACATAGTACAACAGCGTCCTGATGAGCAGTTGCGCACCAGTGGTCTGAGCGGAAAGGGAATTAAACGTCGAGATAAATCTATCCAATACTTTCTCTGGGCTTTCCCTGGTAGTTGGGCATCGGCCTGATCTTGTGCACCATTCAACTGCGATGTCTGCAATGGCATCGGCGGAACTCCTGATCACGTCAGCGTTCTGAGACGCCTTCAGCGTAACCCTAAACGTTGCTATTGCTTTGAATGCTTTGCCTTCGGTTGAATATGTTAGTTTGAAAGCGCAGCTTCTTTTTTTTTTCGCTCTACCCCCGACATTACCCGCCGTGGTTATTTAGTGGCTATGGTGTTGGGCAGCTAAGTACGACATCGCGGGATTGAATCCAGGCAGCGGCGCCCGCATTTCGATGGGGGGAAATGCAAAAACAGCCGTGTACCTAGATTTAGGAGCACGTTAAAGAACCACAAGTGGTCCAAATTTCGGGAGCCCTCCACTACCGGAGTCTCCCACTACCGGAGTCCCCCTCATAATCAGATCGTCGTTTTCATTCATTCATTCAGTTTCAGTTTCAGTTTATTATTCGTTCATAACAATTTGTTACAAATTTAATCTAAATTAATTTTTACCCCCAAAATTTCCTGTGCTGGCTGATAGCAGCTGTCTTGCATAGTAGGGAGTGGTGCTGGGCAATGTGCAAAGAAGCACTAGATATAAAGTAAACCGAGGCAGCCCGGGGTGCAAGGTAATGCACGTTAGCGCGGTAGTGACCTCCGACGCAAGCAAACAATTATGTCCCACAATCATCGTCGCTCGTCTTCATCGGTTCATCAAATTCTTTCCGATGTCAAAATATTGTCGTTGTAATGCCGTCTTCATTATTCCGGCATCTTTCTTCTATTTTCGTCTATCCGTCGTCATTCTGTCGTAGTCAGTTCTCGTCATCATGCTTGCGTCACCACGTCTTCCTAATTATGCAGTGGCCATCCTCATTCCTTGGGCTCAATCCCGTTGTTCCTAATCATGCAGTGGTCGTCGTCATTCAACCGACGAGATCCAGTTGTCAACGTACCCTTCCAATCATTTAGTCATGATCATTCCTTCGTCGTCATATAGTCGTGGTGATGCCGTTGTGTTATTTCCATTATTGAAATTCCTTCGGCGTCCTTTCAGCATAGTCATATGTTCATCGTGCCGTCGTCATCATTACAGGGTTGTAATATATTGTCGTCATGTAGCCTTCGTCATCTGGTCATCGTCATAACATTGTCAGTACTCCAGCATTATCATCGCATTGCTGTGATTCACCATGGTCGTTCAATCTTCGTCATTACAGCTTCATCATCTAATTGTCGTCCTGCTGTTGTCGTCATGCAGTCGTAAGCGCGTCGTTGTGTCAAACAGTCATCAGCATTCCATCGTCGTGAGCCCATTGTACTCCTACTGTCATCATGACGCCGTCGCTGTCGCACAATCGCAATCACTCTGCCTCATAATCATGTAGTCCTCATACCATCGTTGCCACTGTAGCATCATCATCACAGCGTTGTCATGATGTCGTCGCAACACTCTGATCTTATTCTATAGCCGTCATTCCTTGTTCATAATGCCACTCTCATCACTCCTGCGTCAACATTTCGTTGTCACCATGATGTCGTGGTCTCTATATCGTTGCCATTTCATCTTCATTATCCCCTTGTTGTCGAACAGTCGTCGGCATTCTATCGGGCTCATCGCATCCTCATCTTGAAGTCATCTTCATACACTCACTATCAATCCACATTTAATTATTTGCCTTTGGGCCACACAGGTTGGAACCATATCTACCAAACAACATATCCTTGTTGACGCTTCAATTGTTGCATTCACTTAAGATTGAACTTGTTCATGATTCCGAGTAATATCGAACTGGCACACAAATTGGAATGCTTCGCGTGGATTTGACCGCTATGAAAGAAAGTTTGGATGTGTTTAGGAAGCTTTACAGGACTGTGAAAACTGAGAAGTATGCTTATTGGATCACAGTGTACAATAAATCGACAGGGACTGACAGAGCAAAACCACCACAAAGCGCTTTATTGTAGGCTGTGATCCAGTAGACATGTATAACCAACTAGCCCACCAATTCATTCTAAAATGAAAGTACTAGCCAAGGAAAATAAATCCCTCAAAGATGAATACAAAGAACCAAGCCAATGTATTGCTGCGTTGGAAGAATACCCGCATCTGAATAACGTGGATAATAAGGATGTTCTAAGCACTAAATTTAAAAATTATATAACGTCTTGCAAGCTATAGGAGTTAGGTGTGGCTAGTATATCGAGCCAACCGATGTTGTGATTGTGGCCTTCGTTGCTCCAAAATATAGATCATACATCATCGTTCGTTTCTGCCCCGCATCAGTGAAAGCTGACTTGTCTACTAAGACCTATGGTAAACACATAGCTTCCCTCCTTAACATCTAGAAATAGAAACGTTGAAAACTGCGTGCATATACCTCAGTGGGCGACTTTGACTAGACCTAGGTTGATTAGTTTGCAAGCCGAAAAAACAAGCTGCATGTGAAGTGTTCTTATCCGGGGCAATCCAGTTTTTGAGTTTTCAGAGATTTCTCAGTTTTGTAGCAGTCAGTAGCAGTCAGTAAAAAGAAAGAAACCAGGGTTTGGATAACCATGCTACATAACTTATGTGCTAAATAAATTAAAACGTTTGTGTGCAGGAAGAGATTGCATTCGACTCCACGATTAGCCAGGAGAGCTTCGCGCCTCTTCAGAAGCAACACGGCATCAAAGACCGCCCCCCCCCCCCTTTTTCCTTTCCTGGCATACTCAGTTTTTCGTAGTGAGAAAGCTCTAGATATAGTATCCGCTATTGATAATTCGAAATGCGGAGCTTTCACAACAAAGAAATATGCCGCATAGCTAAACCGAAAGATCTACAATATGAGAATGGGGCCAGCAACACGTGTGTTCGCTAAGGGAACAGTAGAGGATACATCGCAACCTGTGCGCGCGCACTTGCTTCAAAGCTGGTATTTCGTTCGTTCTACGATCTGAAACCTCTGATACTCAGCGACAGATTACGGACGATCAAAATAATTCTTTGTTTTAGTAATAAATATTACTGTACCTAACCTTATTTCAATGATTTATGTTTGTTCTATGAGGTTAATCCTGGAACTTCCCTGGCAAAGTTTATATATTTGTCTGCAACCCATGGATCTAGCTTGACTTCTGCAAATGTGGATTGGATATTACAATGCGTGATCTAAAAACAACAAAGGGGCTGACAGATGGAATAGCACACTGTGGTATAAAGCTTGTAAACAGGGATGAAGTGCCTCAGACAGGCTGGCCAACGTTTCGATGGGAGGACCTATCTAGATAGGTCCTCCTATCGAAACGTTGGCCAGCCTGTCTGAGGCACTTCATCTCTGTTTACAAACTTTATACCACAATGCGTGATCTAGTTACAGAAGAATTGCCTAAAACAAAAAAAAAAGTTCAGTTTCTGTAACAGTTAAATTATTCCATAGACTTCAATAAAGAAGATGAGTATAGGCGTCAAAATTCGCTAGAGAACAAGAAAATAAAAAACTTGTAAACTTAACAATCGGTGTGCTTGGAAAGATCCTGCATATTCTAAGAAATAAAGAATACGAAATGGGGCATATTGTGAAGAGCCGTTATTTATTGTCTACTAAACATTTATTCCTGATCAATTTAGTCCGCTTATTATTTCGCTTTTTTCTAATAATTTCCAAGAACAACATATAGTTTTCGGTCGTAGAAAGGAATTTTGCAAGAGATACATGTCATCGCTTTTACTGCAAGACAAAGAATATTTTTATTATGAATTCTGTTAATTCTTTCCATGTATGTGCTGCACCTAGCAACAATGTCTTTTTGTGGTCGAAAAGGCCTCGTGTTCAAGCAACTAGGTTTTGAATTGTTCCTGCATCATTTGAGCCGCTTCAGAAGCATAAATGACTGGGTTTCTTATTTCATTAACGTAAAACGCTACTCTTGGTAGAAAGCGTAGCAGAAACTATGACCGGGTTGCAGTGCTCTTTATATCAAACGATAACTAATGTGCAATCTCACACAATAGGAGGCGAGTTAAATGCTGCCCATGCATTTTTATTTGTGCGTGCTTAATTCAGAAAACGTGCGTATTCGCTTTCCGTTTCATAAAGCATTGCCCTGTACGGAATGTACAGTTACTGAGCGATCGATACATGCATGAATTCGAGGTTTGGCAGAGCGGTGAAGAAGACAATGAGGTCGCTCGCATGCACGTGGGCCGGATCAGACATCTTATCTTGCCCTAGCTTTCCTTGTAAATAATTTGCAAATGTATCCTTCGCCTATATCTCCCCTCCATCACTTTTTGGTGGAGGTTCTGGGTACGTCCCGCCTCGCCACCGAACTCCGCCCTGAGCCTTGTGTTGGACATCTGTCTGCAATGGTTGAATACGCGGTGCCTGCACCAGTGCCCGCCATATGTACGGTCGCACTTCTGCAACCCTGGGATCCTGGCACGCTCTGCGATTCAACTGAAGCAGACGTTCAAGACTGGCTCGCAGGGTATGAGCGCGTGAGGGCTAACAACGGATGGGACCCTACGCGGATGTTGGCAAATATTCTTGCGAAGCAATACTACTTTAGGTCGCACTTCAGCCCGTTCCGTGGCGAGGCGGTGATAGGCACCATTGACCTTTAGCGTGACCTCGCTGCGTGACGTCACACCACGTGACCTAGAGTGACATCACATAAATAACGTCATTTCATAAATAAAAAAACATATTGTAAGCTGGGCTGGTGGGAATCGAACCAGGGTCTCCGGTGTGTGAAACGGAGACGCTACCACTCAGCCACGAGTTTTTTTTTTTTGTCGCTACTTCAAAACGGGACAGAATCGCCTCTAGTGAATGCGGTGTTGCCTTAGAAACGTGCCGTAGAAAGTTATGCTGCCGTATATATCGGTAATTATGACCACGTAACTTACAGAAGTCGCAGTTTCACGAGTAGCGAAGTACCTTTCCACTACATTTCTTGTTCGCTCTGCGCACACGCAGAGCGAATGTACGGAGCTGCCCCGACGCGTGGCGCACCACTCGCCCCATGATCGCGTCCGCCTTCATGGCGCGTCGGGGCCCGGCTATCTTTGCCGATCGCGACGTTTGGCTGGCGTAGCGCGTTTGAGTAGGCGGTGCGAATGGGGTGCGATAACGCTATCGCGTTCCACTCTTGAAGGCGGCCTAACTCCCGAACAAGGCAGCTCGGCAGAATGCAAAGAGGAAGCATCAGCGAGCTACGGAGACGGAAGAAGAACGAGAAGAACGACTTGCTAAGTGGCGTGCCCAGTATGCAGCTCGGCTACACACTATTGCTTCGCAATCACCAGGCTTAACCAAGCTAAGCCACGGCCGTTTTTTTATTTTCTACTTCAAAGGCACTGCAAAAGTATGGTTCAATAACCACGAAGCTGAGATAGGAAGCTGGGACAGCTGCAAAGAAAAACCCGATGGCCCGAAGATGGCCACGAGAGAGATTATCGCGTAAAGTGTGCAGATGTCTACAGATTCTCACGTCTCGTAAATTGAAGGCGTCTTATCACTATTTCAAGAAGTCGATGCCGAGATGCTGGAGGACGACAAGGGACGATGCCTTCAACCTTTTTACGCGCAAAAATTTCTCTATAGTTTATCTATTATAAAGGAGTGCTGGCGCTTTAAGCAGGCTGAAAGCCGTCGCGTCGACCACGCGTTTGCCCAGCTTCCAAATACGGCGGTAACGACCACCTGCGAAGACCACATTGCAGCATAGCGGTCAGTTCCAACAGATCAGCCGACACGGACTGTACGCCGCGAGCATTGAGGCCGTCACCCCTGCCCAGTTCACGCCGGTGACTCGAGCTCGATTACATCTCCATTCGCCCGGAGGGGCCTCTGCATTGACGACTCCAACCACAAATCCTCTTCTGACGCTGCCGACGAGACAAAGCTTGTCAGACGTTAATGTGGATAGCGTCACATTTCTGCACGCATCGACACTGATGCGCACATCTTTGTAATGAGTGCAGATCACCGTCGTCGCCTTCATATAGTACTCACACCTGGGCCCATTGAGAAATTAAGGTTCATGTACACGTTTATGTACTAATGTGGTGAGCGTTTTAGAGTCTGCACAGCACCGAAGAGCAAGCGAAGAATAAAAGGTATCCAACCCAGCTAAACTGTCCATGGACAACCATGCAGACTGATTCGTGCTGATAGATACTCAATTATGTACAATCTAGCACCAACAGAACACGCAATTGGAGAGAAAAGTAATTTCTACAATCTCGCATGCTTTTTTGACTGTACTCTTATATGATATCATAAGAGCTAAACCACCAATCTGTCGTTGTGTCCACGTGCCTTGACGTTATTTCTTAGCGCTACGTCAACGATACATGCAGTATGCGTCAATCTGAAAATTAAATGGATGACCAGTCACTTACCATCCCGGAACAGGTCCCTGACCTTCAGGGTCAAACTGGTGAGCCTGATGACGAACACCTTGTCGAACTGGCCGCTAATGGCCAACGGCAGCGGCAGGAGCTAGCGCAGCGATACGAACTCAGCGTTATTGTTTGTCTCGTCGGGAGCGGGCCTCGTTCTTGAACTTTGCCTTCATCCGCAGCCTGCACCCATGAACGGTGAATAAGGCGATTGGTGTGGCTTGCGACACCCGTTATACTTATTGCACCCACTTGTCGCTGAGGTCTCACGTTGGGAATCGGTCAATGTATGCTATACATATACGTTCATATGGTCTAGTTATTCTAAACTCTAGTAATTCCTAGTGGGCAAGAAATAGTTCCAACAGAAGGTAACGCGAAAAAAAAAACATCACATAGAAGCAAAAAACTGAGAACGTTTATTTCTTTCCTGCTTCCTTTTTTTCTGCTCTGCCGTGATCGAGAGAGGCGGCGGGAAACAAAGTCGAGGCAGCTGCATTGGTGGCGTCAACCCTTTATTAAGCTTGGCCTGCACCTTATGTTAAGGCGATTCCGTTTGAAGATCGGGCGCTTGTTCTTCGTCTCCTGCTACCTGATTGTGTCTGTCTATGCTGCTTTCTGTTGGAAACCTTGTTGTTTCCAGGGAACAAAGGAGGAACCTCTATAGTCTTTGTTCCTGCCTCCTCTCTCTCTAAAGTTTCGCCTTCGTGCTAGTGAAAACTTCAGCATAAACCGAGAACAATAAGTAGCCCAGTAGGAAGTTTCTTTTATACTTCGAGTGGCCGTAACCTTGTCCACACTACTGCGTCAATTAAACATGCGAGCCATTTAGTGTGCCAATTATGTTACGCGTCAAAAATTACTTTTACCAGAATTCTTGTTCTTTGAGCATCGGAAATTAATGTGGCGGCCATCAATCGCGCGAGGCATTTTACTCCCGTACAATTTCACGCATGTTGAAAAAAAGCCTTGATAGATTACGATAAAGACGTCTTTCGTAAAGTAACAATGATACAATCAGTGCAACGTTATTTGTTGCGTAGTGTGAGAAAAATTTGTCTTAATATGTGCGAAAATACAAAATGCGGCACCCAACCTATATGGACGCTTTGTGCTACATTAAATAATGAAAAACAGTGCCGAAGTATGTGGTTTCTTGTGCCGTATTTGTATCAGCATAATATGTCATATCTCTCAAAAAGCGTGCCACTCGTGTACACCGTAGGGCCTAGCGAGGTAATGTTGAGAGTAAAACTGATACCTCAGAACAAAATTTATGATTTATTAGTGAAATATTGTATCATATTCTAAGTACCGAAAAAGGGAGTAATTTTCACCCTCTTCCACACCATGTACACTTCGTAAAAAACTGATTTCACTCCTCCAGCGTTGCAATTACGGATCAACAATTGTGACGTATTACGCGTAGATCAAACTGTGGTAAGGACGTATATTCTTAACGTGAAATTTCCGTTCGTGAGGATTTGACTCTGAGTTGATTGAGTGTGGTTCGGCGAGTCTCAGTTGTTCGGCAATTATTGAGTGCGTGAGTGAGCCTGATTGCACCATTACATAAGTATCCGTAAACCAAAGACCAAAATCTCGATTCTATGAGTCCTATTGAGTCCAAGGGACTGCGAGGCATAGTTAAATGCACGTGTGATTTGGCATCGCGTTGAAAAAGGATATGTTACGCTGGCAAAACTCCGTCTTGCTGTGAATAAAAGAAAATTTTTATCGGTACCAAATGCAGTTTCTCCCCTTTCTTGACTTTTTCCGGGCGCAGTTATTGATGTGTCCCTTCCAGCAGTCATTCAGATATCGATCGGCAAGTGTAAACATTGCGTCGTTCGAGAAAGTTTTTTCGTCATCTTTGCTTTGGGCATTTGTTTCCTATATCCGTATGCTCACGCAGGCCAGCATTTCAGCTCCCTCTGCCTCTGTTTATGAAATGTAGTGCGAGAAGTGAGATTAACAAGAACCGTGCAGCGCGATGTTCGACCTCTTCACGACGGAAATAGGAACGGCGAGCACGCAGCTGAATGTATGTTTTGGCTCTGCCTCCAGGCACACATATTCATCTGATGTAATTTGAAGAAGTGACTGCTGTCGTTTCTCTTCGCTGCCTGTCACAGGACTCCTTATCACACTCTCCAATTTGTCGCAATAAAAATCTTGGCACGCTGAACGATTCGGCGAAACGGTGCCGTAACTCCCTTCGACAAGTTCGCTTCATAGAACTCGCGTTATTGCTAGTGCTCTTACAACAAAGTCTGATTAGACAGTATGTCCTCATTTCATGGCAACCTTCATTATGGAGCATCGCGTAGGCATTCAAACTTCTCTCGGCCACTTGAGAAGCTGTACCTATCAAGAAGTGTAAGTTTTCTATCGGTTGTCAGTAGGTTTTGTTTGATCGTTTTCTGTGAATTGGTGACGCTTTATTTCTTTAGGATGTTGGCTCACGCCGTCCAACTCTATCGTCAGCATCGTTTCAAGTGATAAACTTATTTGAAATATTTTGAATTTACTCTGCTTAGACAATAAGTAACAGAAATAATGAACAACCGGATGAAAGAATGGCTGTTCTTTTTTTCATCAAATAATGAACGCGTGGGAGAAATTGAAGCCTGTAAGAGCACTGGGTAATGACCAAAGCTTCAAATAACACTTCAAGACGTACATCCGCCCAAGAAGAAAATGCGTGTTATAAATAGTGTACAATACTAAGAAACTGTTCACATCAAACTTCGCACCTAGGCTTTCAGTAAACCGGAATCTCAGAAGTGAGTGCGGGGCCGGGGTACTTAAATTCACCTGAACCACTCTTCGGGCCAACAAAACGTCCACTTGCTTTTGATTCTAAACTTGACGAGGACGATTTTGTCGATGTCAGGTTATCTTTGAAAGAAATTTGTATCTCATCTATTCTAAACGGGTTTCTGTGCGGACGTTAAGCTGCAAGCACAACTCGGCTATTCTATTTCTCTATTTTATACACCAAACAAATATTCAAATGCAGATTGACGGTATTTATAGCGAGATTGTATGCCGAAAAGGTGTTATTCAAGATATTCATGATAAAATTTTGGACAAGGTAACGGATACAGAAGTTGGACTCTAATGTCAATCGATGCTATTAGACAAATGTTCTATAACACTGCAGTCACTAACTATGTGCAGGAGACCTCTGCGTACTAAAACAAAAATAGGTCCAAATACGCAACCGAACTCTTACACTACAGATGAAATCCGGCAGAATCTACATCACGGTTAATATCGCCGTCGATGCAAATATGATTGAAACAATCCATCGACACACTATATTGAACCAGCCGAAACACGATGTATCATGCAGCCCGCCTGCTCTCTCGCGCTCTTCACCGGACACGCTGCGCCAGCTAACGCCGCCCCATCGAAGCTCTCACACTGAGAGTGCGTGAATATATTTAAACGAAATTGTCCGCATACATATATATATATAATAACGCCGATTTGACACCTTCCAGTACCATAGCAATTTAAAAATTTTTGTCATTCAAGAGCGCCACATACGTACTGGCCACAACTCAGCGACCTATGTTCACGCTAAGGAGGTTCGTTGAAGAGCTGTGCATGCCCAGTTACCCTTAGCTAGCGACACAAGTTGGCGTAAAAGAGCGGCACGAACTCGCGGAGCATACATCGTGTCACATACCCCAAGTGGTTGTACAGAGGTCCATTGACGAGTTCCACATCCTACCCTGTGACCAAAATCGCCACCAAAGAAGTTAATTAAAATGTGGCACCTCCCTAGCTTCACATACCCAGTGACCCACGTTGGGGTGAAAATATTCCGGCAGAACTCGTCTCACGAGCAATGTCGACGGCAAAGCAATTAGCAGTAAAGCAATGCAGCGGCAAACCGTATTGCCACCGCAAAGACACGTTATGTGTGAGGCGTGAATGCAGCCGTATTGCTCTCTCGCTTCCCACTGAACGGTAGCTAGCTTGGCGAGTCGGCACATGTGCAGTATTATTGCTTACAGCGTGCGCTAAAAACACGGACGAAGAAGAGAGACGAAACACGGCGCTCGTGCTTCGTCTCTCTTCTTCGTCCGTGTTTTTAGCGCGCGCTGTAAGCAGTAATACTGCAAACAACAATCGTAGTGAACGCACGCTGCATCATCCAGCGGTGCGCGCCTGGCATTTGTGGGAATGACCTGGGTTCAATTCCGTCATAGCAGCGAAGAAGTGTAAAAATACTTGTATTGTTATCATTCCCTAACCTAACTGACCCGACGTTAAACGACAAGCCCTTTAGTGTATTACAGTGATACCTCTGGCGAAGATGTACTTGATATAGGGTTTATTTTGATTTATTGCAAGTGTTGTATAACTATACTCGTTTTCTCATGGATGCGCGAAAGAGTAGTGCCACTGCAGTACACACCGCATACATAACTTGTTTCGAGGGTGGTAATACGTTTTGTCGCGACATTGATTTAATGCTCAGCGTATTTCGTTCGAGTGTTCCTGAGATGTGTTCCACTGAATTTTCGTAGCCCAAACATGCTGTTGTTTGCCTCACTATCACTGTGAACTTTCCAGAGTTCGCATTAACTACGGCATTCACGTGTTACTTTAAAAATAAACTGAATTTTTAGGTTCGTATTCTGAATTTTCGTATTCTGTATTTACGCCCTCCTAAATGCATATTTACTTCCAACATTCCTAAATATATGCCGAGTGGGCTGCTTCTTTCTCTATCGCAGTGTTCCACATTGTATGCTCTTTTTTTTTCATTGGATTGATAAACATTACGCAATAATGTATTTAGCTATACGGATTGCTACTTTATGTTTAGTCTGATTAGCATATTGTATCTTACGGTAACGTACACCTCTACGAATGCATGTATTTTCATCCATGTACTGTAACTCTGTTTTTTATGGTTTCTATCATATCTCTTATCGTAGGGTATAACAGTAATAATGTTGACACTGCCAAGATCTGCGTCATAATTTTTACCAGTGAGTAGGACTTATACGGGGGCAAATAACACCTATCGCCTACACTATTACGGAGTTTCTTTTGTAAGTGAACCGGATAATTTAATCAAGAATACTAATAAGTACACTTGCGCTACAATGAAATTACTATAAGAGGCCGCTTTTGATTATAAAATGTATTGTTCATCTTAACTCTGTTGTTCATGTTTTTGCTAAAGGAAGAAAAGTCGTCCATTATCGGAACTGAAGAAGTTACATTTTTCTTACTGGAAAGTTCGTACACAAACAGAAGTCAATGCCAGGCTTTGAAGTATCAGTGGTGCAACCCATTCATGCAGCATGCGTATCTGAGAAAAAGAGAGGCAAACGTGGTAATTCAAGCAAGGTTTTTCAAAAGTGCCAACAGATGCCAATTTTTCCGCATACAACAGTCTGGGGAAGTTTTGTGGGAATTATTGTGTGATGAAGTACTGGGACTCATCATTTGATATTTGGTTCCCGCTGGCGAAATCGCGCTGAACGTCCTGAAGAGTTTACTGCAAGCACAACGATGAGGAACATTGGTGCTATTCAAAAAAATTTGACTCGCCATCCTTGCCTTGCGAAAGCGGATGTTCAGCGAAGCTGCTGCAAAACCACCACTCCAACTGCTGCGGGGAGCACGCAATGCTTTATAAATAGTTCGGATGCTTCTTTTGAGCTTGTTTTTTATTGGAACGTGTGCTGTTGCTTGTGTTGTGTGGGTTATTTCAATGAATGTATTTACTGTTCGCTTCCCTTTGCTGAGCGCATGAAGACAGCATTACGAGGGGGACGAGCCATTGAATTTTCTGCTTGCCTAAAGTAGTATGGGTCATTGCATTCTTGCTTCCTTGCGGAGATCGCCATTTCTGACATTGATAGATTCTTCTTTTGAGTTTGTTCTTTGTTGAAACGTATGCCGTTCTTTACGTCGCATATGCAGGATTCCCGTGAATGCATGCACTGTTCGCGTCATTGCGCTCAGTGCGTGTAGCCTCTGCAATACGAGGGGGACCAGCCATTGCATTTTTTGCTTGCTTAGCGGCTATGAGCCATTGCTGATGACGATAATTTTTACTCAGAGAGGGACACTAAAATTACTTACTTCGTATAGGCGAACAGCTTCGTTGTAAAAGAAAACTTTCCAGAGATGGCTCGTTTTTTGCTGACACTTTTAAACAGCCCTGAGTCTGACGCCTTGTTCTTTGTACACAGTTGCGTTTTCTGGAATTATTCGCGATTTCTCTTCAATGAAGGAGCGTCGTTCTTGCTTCGCAAGGGGCTTTCAAGGTGGATCCACTTCGAACGGTACACTTGGGGCTTAATACCACTGCTGCGAACGGGCACTTACTTGCCCTGTGCGCTGTTCCAGGTTGCCTTCCTTTTCAGAGCGCTGTCAGCATTCCGTGCCGACGATGGGCCACCAGGCTTGCTACGCGCCTAAACATCGGAAGTTTGGACGCTCGCGCCATGACCAACTAAACATTCTTGCACCTGAGCTTGACTATCAGGACCACCTACCGGAAGGGATACGGCTACCAGCATAGAACGATTGCTTTATAAAGCATTTCACAAGCAGGACCCATCGGGGCTTGATACGACTGCGGGGATGAAGCACTTACCATATCCGCTGTTCCAGGTTCGTTACTTGAATTGTTCATGTCGCAAAAGCTCAAACAGGTTTCTTTTGGCGGTATCATGCCCCGGTCATTGGAGCTATGTTTTTGATCTATCCAAATATCGCCTTACGTCTTCTTTATGTAACCTATTCCTAATCATGACAGGCGACGTTGAAACTAACCCCGAACCCGACACGAATTCAACACTTTTACAAGATTTTAGAGACTGTTCAACAGATTAACCGCGGCCAAAACGCTATTTCGAAAGAACCATAAGTGCTTCAGCACTGGCAAGCTTCCGCTGACGTGGAAAACAAACAGCTCTCGGCTAGAGTGCGCGCCATTGTAGCCGATGCCATTTCCTTACAAACGAACCCAATCGGCGGATCGTTCGAATCATCAGATTGTACACATAACTTTTTTGGCAAACTGAAATCTATCGAACAACGTTGTGACGATGCCAAAAACGGACTACGCCGTTCAAATTTGGTGTTCTGTGGTATTCCTGATAACACGTCAGAAGCTTGGTCTACGTCTGAAAGCCATGTAATTGATTTATGCTTGTTAATATCTTGACATCTCGTTAACGTCATCCCAAATCGACCAAGCGCACTGTTTGGTTTGATACCACGATCAAAGGTACAGGCTTATTATCGTCAAGTTTTAATTTTTCAAAGATAAACAGCAGGTGACAGAATAGGATTTCAAGCTAAAACATAGCCCATGCGCAATACGCGAAGATTTGTCCCTGCAAGCACGTTTAGCTAGAAAGAAGCTACTGAAGTGTATACAAGATAAAAAATGCCATATGTAAGCTTACTGTTGACCAAATGCGAATGACAATTCAGTGCATATGTACGATGCCGCAACAGATACAGTAAGAAAATTACCCACATAGCTAGCGCGGCACCCTAAACAACGTCCACCCAGCTTTAGCTCGGGTGATCCTATCTAAATACATGTAAAAGGCGAATTCGTTTTTCTTGGCCGCAGCTGCAGCTATTTTGGCGATGTTCGTTGCACTTAAAATACAAACTTAAAATGTAGTGACTGTTGGTTTCGAATTTTCAATTTAGGTGGCCAATATTTTATTAAAAATTGACAAAATCAAAATTTTCAGAAAACAAAACTATCAAGTTTATAACTCTAACTCCGCAATAAAAAATTATATCCCAACTTCGTGAATTGCATTTAATAGTACATGTAAAGGGCACAAAATTGACATGTTACGCGTGAGTCTCCAAGACATTATTAATATGAAAATGCAGCTTTTGCAGTACCCTTGTACACAGCGTGAAAAGTTCTCGTAATATTGTAATTGACACACTGAATCTGTATGATTTGAATGATCTAATACCTGCCATTTACAGGACCGCAATATCTGTTCTTGATGCAGAGCTATTAACTTGTAAACTTCGTGCTTCTGTTTTTTTCAGACTTCTGAATTTCTGAAAAACTTTTTCACAGTATCCAGGTCCCAAATCGACATTCCGCTTCCACCAGTCAATGGAATTTGACTTTCTCTCTCGAATGCAACACATTTCATTAAAATTGATCCAGTGGTTATCTCAGAAACACTTTTTTTCTTTTTACATCTATTTGAATATAGGCCGCGTCGGAGTTGGGCCCGAGCTAAAGCTTCCTCTTAACCTCACGCGCAGCCGCAGTAACAAAGTTATCCGTATCATTTGCTTATGTACAAAGCCTCATTCGAAAGCAGATGGAACTATGTTCTCATTTAGGTCACGGCCACCTTCTACTGCTAACGGAAACCTGGCTTCATACAGATATTGCGTACTTTGAAGTACTAGGCGACACAGATAAATATATCATATGTCGGAAAGAGGGAGGTAGTAGAAGAGGTCGAGGCGTGGTCATCGCTGTAAAAAAAACACAGATTTCCAGTTTCATTGTTGATGTCAGCAGACCACTGTAAATTCTACGGATCTCCATTGCATCATCTGATTCTCAATCTCTCTGCAGTGCGTGTTACCGACCGCCAGAGAATTCTGTTTTCTTTGTATCCGATCTTTATGACAACCTTGCCTCTATCCGGCATAAATTTCCTAAAGCTACAATTAACTTTTTAAGCGACATCAATTTCCTTGACGCAGATTGAACCGACGTAACGTCACGCTCAAGTAGCACTCGCGATTTCATTCCATTTGACCCTCGACTTCTCACTTACTCAACTTGTTTGTCTTATTTTCACATCTACGCATGATAAGGCAACCTCTTTACAGTATACCGCTGTGATTAGTAACCACTTGCTTCTATCTGCTTTATTCGAGGTACCTGCCTGTTCGCGTGACGTTGTACAAAAACATATTTTCAACTATAAAAAAGCAAATTTTGATGCTATTAACCAGGGCCTTGAAATTTTTTTGCAAATCCTTCCTTCAATCGTTCTCATCTTACTCAGTCACGGAAAACTGATATCTTTTTGAAAAAAAAAGTGAGTTGGTTCAGGCGCACAAGCCACATACTTAGTTTAGAACAAGCTTATCTAAACCATGGTCCCACATATCGCTACGCGCAATGAAATAGAAAAAAAACGGCTGTTTAAGCCGCCAAAGCTCAGGCGCACGTCCCAGTCTTGGGTAAAACACCATTTTGTGGAAAAATAGCACTGTCGCGCTCTTCGTACTACCAAACACAAATTTATGTAATATGAACTTCAGTTGCTTATTAAACACAAACCTACGAAGATTTAGAAATCATTTTCTTCCATAAACATCGCCGAGGATCTCATTTAACTTATGGATGATGATGATACAAACTTTAAACCGGAAGCATGCACTGCTTTATTCAATAAATACGAGTATTTTACGAAAGAAAACTATTCCAGCATACCATCTGCGGAAGAAGTCTATTATAGGTACATGGATCCCATAGTCATAACTACAGCAGGAATTGCAGCATTGATTAATAACCTCAAAGTAATAATGCTCAGGAATTTATGATATTAATATTAAATTCCTTACAAACACAGTCACAGTACCTAGTATCATACGTACATCTTTCAACAATCATTATCAACGAGTGAAATACCGCAGGAATAAAAAATCGGGAAAGTCATACCAATATTCAAAACAGGCACAAAGTCTAATATTAGTGATTATCGTCCGATATCTTTAGCGAGCGTCGCATGCAAATTACTTGAATACGTCATCGCTTCCAACATCGCTTAGTGCCTGGAAGCTAATGATTTCTTTTACCCGAAGCAATACAATTCTATAAAAGGTTTCTCATGTGACACTGAACTCTTAGAATTTACCAATGATTTATTCATGCACATAGACATCTAGTGCACATTCATCGACTCTTGTAAAGCATTCGATCGCGTTCCTCTTTGTCTAATATGTAAGCTTTCGTCCCTTTATCCAGATCACATGACATTATCCTGGGTGAGTGCTGAGCTGTATCAGGAGTTTTTCATGTCGCTCTAGTATTTTCTCAATGACACTTTTAATCTAATTATATTTGAGTAGTTCATTAATTAATTATGTATAATTTTCTAACTAGGCGAAACAGAAAAAATAATTTGAGCATGTCGAAACGACGGCGAACAACATTACTTTGGTTCTGGCTAGCTACGTGGCATTCGAATATCTTAAAACTCGGGCTAAATTTATCTACGACACGCTGTATATGCATACAGCACATGTATTTTTTATTTTATTCGGCAAGTTCGATAACTATAAATAGCCTAAACTGAAATGGCAGGCCGTCGACAGGAACGCATTGGTGATGCCAATATATTCGTGCGACGCTAGCGAACGTAGCGGTAAATAACGTTAAAGGAAGAGGAACATTGAAAAGGTACAATAGGCAAAATAGTGATAATTTCGGCGTTATATAAGCTAAAGCTTAAAGAATATAACCAGGATCGATACTTGCAAAGCTGCATTCAGGCGAAGAAGCTAAGGTGTCACACGTCCCAATGTTCATCACCGATTAACGTTCATCCCGATGGACGAACGGCGGCTTATTGTTCGGATGGCGTAAAACAACGCGGTGGTGCTTATTTCGGTGTTGGTTCATGTTCTCGTGGGTGCTTGGCCTCACCGGGGGTAGCCAGTCGTCATTCGCCATTTCACGTTCGATTGTCCTCTTTCTATTGACGTAAGGTTCCGTTACGCTGATGCGACGATCATGGGAAGGCTCACGGCACTGTCGGAACATTTTAACGGATCTACGAACCACCCTCGTTAAAGTATAAGCAATTTGGAAACGTAAGCGCTCATATCACAGGTGAAGCGTTGAAATTATGTTCAGACAATTGGAACAAATGGAGGTCCCAAAAACTACGCAAGCACGATGAATGGATTAGAAAGATGCCAAAAATCAGCATCATATGCATGTTCAGATGAAGAGAGCAATATACGCGATGAAGTTACGCGAACATGATCACTGTGAAAAAGGAAATACACAGTCTCTTGCAGCGTTGTTCACCGTGCATCAACATGATAACATACATGGCGGTCGCGAGGATACAGTAACTGCTACAACTGAGAGTATCGTTCTGATTTATGGAGGCTGCTAGCAACGCAACCCGCAGGTTAGTTTCATGGATAAATGTGACCTCTTGGCTTAAGACCTTCATGCGCACTGTACGCGGTACTTCCAGAGACACTAACTGCATAAAAAATAACAAAACCATACCCATGTTATTACTTCAACAGAATTATTATCAGCACAGAAGCTGTGTGTCGGCCAAATGAAAGGCTACGTGTCGCTAACTTCCTTGCTGTTGCACTTGATGCAGTGACGCAAAACAGCCCACCCAGCCTTAACGTCCATACTGCAGTCCTGGAATAACTGTTTCGCAACCCTTAAAGCCAGGTGTCAGTGGTGTCGTTTAACCGCTGCGCATGTAACGCTTGATGTGGCCTAGCAAACAGCGATTCAAACTTCTGAAAATGCCTCTTCACGGGGCACGATGCCCGTCGCTCCTGTCTGTGGTGTAGGCTGTGAAACAGCTTTACTGTAATACGTGTGCGCTCTTGGATTATGAGTAATACCGATAGAGGACGCTCTCTGCAGCAGATTGATTTAAATCCCTATAGATAAGTATTTCAATAAAATTAAGTTGAACATTCTCGGGAAAAATTGTATTTAGACAAACGATGGAAATTCACTGCGGAATCAGAGATTTGTAATTAGGGAGTATAGCGTCATGTTGTGCAGTACTTAGTTTGCGGTTGGCTAACAACAGGAGAAACAGGTGCAATCTTCGTCATAGTCGTTCAGATATTGGCAGCTGAAGGAAACTTCAAGCAGTATGAAAGAAAGTCGAAAGCGCAATCGGCGAAATTTGCGATAACGAATCCGTTCGTCAAGGTCTGTTCTAGACATCTCAGTGGTCGATGGTAAAAATAATAGCAACGTATTTAGTTGGTTGTCTCTGCACCTGCCTCGAATGCAACAAAGTGCATGAAGTATCTATAACGAAGAAATAACCTTGCATTTCACAGCTCATTTTATGAGAGATTCCTCTACAGAATGAGGCTCAGAAAGCGAATACCTGAAGCGTATCCGCTTCCGCAGCCGCGAAGCTTGAGCTACAATATTGTAGTTCTAATAAACAATTTATCTGCAATTTACAAACCAGAGCTTACAAGTCGGCATGAGTTCAAGAATGCCATTCCGAATGTATGCGCTGACAGCCTGTTTCTTTTACACAGCGCCCCAACCAACAGTAAACACCAAGGAAGAAAAGGGATTCTATTGCGGGATGTTGCAATAAATCTCCCTGTTTGAGTTTACAGGGCTTCAACGACTAATTCTAATAAAAATGTTCCTCGGAGTATTATGGAAGGTATTAAATATGAGTAACAGCAAAAGATGTTCTCGTGATGCACATACCTTGGCCATTTGGTGGATTACAGATATCTGCCCCAAGTGATCGTTGGCTTTCTATCCACGCCACACAGGTGCTCTCCGTTTCAGAGCCCACATGGACTTTATTACTTGAGGCGCGCTTATTTGTCACATGTGTGACTAGTAATGGATGCTCAAACGCGAACACTAAGCACAGATTTCGTTTACGTATGTGGGACAAATCAAAAAGCATACCAGCACGGTCGGCCAATGATAGCTAAAGTAAAAAAATAATACTTCAGCGCTTTGCTTCGGCCTTCGGTAAAACCTTTCCGGAAGCGGTTCTAACCAGAATTCTGTGTTGCTAGCATTCAGGTTCAAGAGCTTCTGCCCAGACAGCGGGCTTAGAAGGGAGTTCGTATTGCTCGCACCATTGCGGCGAGGAGGAGCAAGGGACTGAAGAAAAAACATGTAACTAAGAATACTCGTGCAAGCGCCTATAGCAAAAAAAAAGTAAATGTCAAGAAGCATATACGAAACCGAAGTAAACTTTTTTGCGGGAATGGATTTGGCCTTAGATTCGAGCCATACGTCTCAGAGACTGCCACAGCAGATGTCGCTCCGTCAGAAAACAATGACGAGACTAAAAATAATCTAATTCAGACGATGACAGAGAAATAAAATAAATTGTACGCCACGCTCAGTCTCGACCCCTTACTTGAACAGTCTCTGCCAGCCTTTTTCTTACACTCGGACTCTTTTAACTTGCTTTGCGAAGAGTATTGAGTATCCTTACTTTCCGCAGTCGTTTGTAGGAACTCAGTGTGGTTTGGCATTTTCGTTCTGTAAGTACATGCAAAACGTTCGAAAAAGAAAAACGATGCGAAAATTTTCGTAATTCTGAATATTTTGAATGTCAACAACAGAGCGTCTATAAGCTTACGTTGGTGCTTTCATCTAGCTGAATAAGTAAGGTTCCGGCAGTTATGAAGTGTAGCGACACACCAGGAAAATGTAGAACTAGACCACAATGAGTTAGGAAAATACGCACAAAGGATAAGAATAGAGTACGTAAAATTTTTACATAAACCGGCAGGGTGGTTGGTCACAAGAACAGAAAATGGCAGGAAATTCAAACGCGGCTGAATGATGAAGCGATTAGTCTGTACGCCTTGACTGAAACGCATCTGCGAGATTTGGGGCAGCCGCCTGTTATCGATAATTTTGTATGCCAAGGGTGCAACAGAATGACTGGGTCAATTAATGGCGAAGGCGTAGGCATGCTAATTAGGCGAGGTCTGAAGTGGCAAAGAGTGAAGGACACATGCAAGTAACATTTATAGTTTAGCGGCACATGGCACGGCAAAAAGACATAGCTTGGAGTAGCTTCCCCTTGGACAGGTATTAATAGCAGAGATAAAAATAAGGAATTGATTGACTGAATTAAAAGCGATAATGATTATTTCGAGAAATCGGGCATGGTAACAGTGTTGGAGATATCAACCCGCACATGGATCATTTCGACGGACATACTGACTACAACGGTTCTCTAGTGCTGCATCTGTTTGACGAACAGAATATTATAGTAGTTAACAGGGAGAATCAGTGTCATGGATAGGTAACACGGCCAAATGTCATGGTAGTGTCGGGGACAGGGAACGTGGAAATCTGGAACTATGGAATCAGGCAGTCATATATAGAATACGCCTTAGTCTCAGAAATTGTTTGCGAACTACCAGACCAACTGATGATGTGCGAACATTAAAAAATAGCCTGGTAAGCGATCATATACGTTCAAAGTTTGAGAGATGTACTAACACAAAACACGAACCAATATCATCACTATTGCTCAAGGTTAATGAATAGCAAATAGCAGATATCGCAAAAGACATAGCGAAGACAATTGAGGCTTTTCCTACAGCAGTCTGAGAGTATACGCAACTGGTAGACGTTATGCAGCAGGAAATAAAACAGACACGCCCCCCCCCCCCAAAAAAAAAAAAATATTCTTGGATTCGAAAGAGAAAGCCACGTAGGTCGTCGAACAAAGAAATAAAGCAAGCTACAGAAGAGCGTAAGCAAGCGTCTAGGCCGAAAGGTGATGATTACACGAAGCACAGATGTTCCTTAAATTGTAAAAAACATACCAAGAAAGATAAAGGACGGCAAGTTAGCTCGTACAAGCGAAAAATGCGCAAGTGAGAGTTGCGTGCACAACATTCGGAAAAATACACAAAGGTGCCCCAAAACGATTTTGGAACCATTTATTAGCACTCGGAGCTCCAACAAAAATTTGCAAAGGGCTATAAGGAATAAAGCCTGTGACATCTAGAAACAATACTATGAGCTGCGGCACTTCACAGACATGGCATTATTAGGGATGACTTTGACTTGAAAGAGAGCGTAGTTCAGTCTCAAACGGATCCAGAAACAACAAAGAAAGCTGCGCGTTCAAAATTTAGCATACAAAGCTTTTAAGGAAAAAAAAAAAACAGAAGAAAATATCACCAATAACACGGCAGCAGGGCCAGACAAAATCTGTGTATACAGCTAATCAATAACCTCGTTCCAAAGAGCAAGTCACTGCTTACTGATGCCATCGAACAAATGATTAAAACGAAGAAAATTCCGGATGAATGGCGTAAGAGCAAGATGAACCTCGTCTACAAAATCAAACGTGACAAGGATAGGAGGAGCTCGTGCAGGCCAGTTACGGTAACGTCGGAGCTTGATAGTGTAGCGCCCTCCCTAGGGCGGCGCCTAGAACCAGAATAACGGGCGCCCGCATGAGAAGAAAATAAAACGGCGCCTGGCCGTGGCAGGTGAAGCCGCGTTCAGGCTCTGCTATTTGCTCTTCAATCATCTTGAGGAATTTTGATGCTATCGGTTCCTGTTATGTGTTAGTATCTCTCTCGAACTATAATGGTAAACGTTCTATTCCGGCATCGATTCGTGTCAGTGGTCTCTTCCTTCGCGCTTTAGGCATAAGCCTAGAATATAATGGCATTGCAAGCTGCAAAACTGGAACTGTCGAAGAGAGTGGAGAAAAATACATACTGGGGGAACTGCGCAATGGGTTCTGGCCAAGCGGATGCTTAGAGGATAATAAACGTGCACTAAGTTATTGCATAGAAATTTCAGTATCTGAGAATAGACCTTTATCGATGACATTTCCAGATATTAAATGAGCTTTATGATAATGTAGACATGGGACTGTTATGCGATATTCTTTAGCACAAAGACATAGAGGACGATATCGGGGAGCTGCTGAGGGATCAATAAATATGTAGAGAACCGAGTACAAGTTGTATGGCACGGTCGAAAAGGCAATGAAATGGTGGGAATTCACCATGTACTGAAGCATTGTTGCTCACGCGTTATGTTAAGGACATAGAAAGACAACGGGATAAGAGTCAATCAGGGTTTAATTTATCCTACATGCTTAATGGACAAATGATGCAACAGAAGCTCCCCGCACTGATGTATGCTGCCGACGTAGTGCTACTAGCGGACAATAGAAGAGATTTACAGACACTTCTGAGTATCTGTGGCGACGGCGACGTGGCGACAAATATAAGCCTCAGTTTAAGCACAGAAATCATAAATTATGACTTTCAGTCAAAATGCGAGCAATTACGTGGTGTCAGTTCAACGGCAAGTCATATCCATAGTCAAGCACTATGAATACTTTGGCGTATATATAAGCTAAGGAAAGACTTACTCAAGTACCCACCAAGATAATCTGAAAAAAACGGGGAAGCGGAATGCCGAATTAAAGAAACAGGGAGCACTGTGGGCCATAATAACTACGAGGTGGTGCGTAGAATCTGGAAAGGAGTAATTGTATTATAAGCTAAAATCTGGTATCTCCTCGGTGTTTAGAGTTAACAAAACATCGGTTGGCAGGTTGGCTTTGGGAGCCCACCTTAAATCCACAATGAGGTAGTGCAGAGTAACATGCGTTCGACCTCTTTTTTAGTCAGAGAAGCACCGAGCAAAATTAGTTCTGAAGAAAGAGTCAGGAACAAGGGTGAAAATAAATGGGTGGCTAAACTGCACAGGTATCTGTACATCAAAAGCATGGACACACAATGGAGGAATAGGTAAAAAAATGTTGGCGACCAAGTACAAGGCAATCGAAACTGCAAATATAGACAACCAGGAGTCATAAGAAAGGAAGTGATATAAACAGAGACAGTTGATTGGATAAAAAGGATGCAAACAGAGAGGACCTTGGAGATTTACAAGAATGGGAGGAAAGAAATTAGACGGGGAGAATCTGTACGATAACACAAAGGTCAGTGCTTTTTTTATTTGAGGCTTGGGCCGGTTGCCTAACGATAGAAATATACCGGGGCTAATATCTGGAGCTCGATGAGGCATGTGTATTCTGCAGAAAAAATCAGAATACCAGTCAGCATATCCTAGTAGAATGTGAAGGAATTCACCCAATGAGAACCGTAGGCAGCGTAGAGCTTCCAGAAGCCCTTGGATTTAAAGTTGCTGGAAGCGTAAACCGGTCAGCAGTCGAGATAAGCAAGATACGTTTAGCGTATTAGTGGAAAAAGAAACAGGGAAGAGATAGATGCGGCCTAATGTCTTAAAGTCATAGCTAGCGGCACAAGATAGATTTTAAAGGGCAAAAAACAAGTTGAAGGAGGTATATACAAAAATACTAGTTAAATAACCTGTATAGCACACATGATTAAAACAAGCAAACTTCGTGATTACTCGTCACCGCTCCGTTTCGAGAATGCCATTAAGCCATCATCATCACAATAATCAACATCGATTGTGAGCTATTCGTAGACAACACGCGAGCAGCAGCAGGCGGCAGCCACGCACAGCAGGCGAAGAGCACTGGGGTTCGCAAAGAAAGCTTCGCCTCAATACACCACCCTTCATAGGTATAATATAAATATTCATCTTTCTCAGATACCATAATGCGTGCAAACTCGTGACGCAGATCACACCCACGGTACTCGACATAGAGGCACGCAAGAAAATCTCAAGAGAGCCGCTGAGTGGCAAGGAAAGCTTAAGTGGAATGTGTCCTCGTCTGGAGCCCTAATTGCCTTTCACGGGAAATTGGATATGTTGGCGAAGGGAAGGTCTCTCTGGGTCGTCTCAGGGGCATATCTTTTAACACCGTCTGCTCTAGTGAGATTAGTTTCAGTGAGAGGCGCTAGACTGCCGACGCCAAAGTGATGGCCAGCCAGGGGCCGGCTAGCCTCTCTTCCACTCACTGTTCTGTTAATGCAATGCTTTCTTTCCACTTCGTGATGTCAACCTCTTGAACAATGACCTTCCTAGGATTGAGCTCTACATCCAGCAAAATGGAGATGCAGAAATGTTTATAATAGGAAACATAACGACTCGTATGGATCGAAGAACTTCACCACAGCACATGCAGGATTAAGTGCATGCGAGAGCACATGCTATCTATGGCGTTCATAACCTCATCTGTAGGAATTCGCATAGAAAGAAGTTTGTTTCTGATGATATTTATGAAGAAAGGGCATTCACAATCAATCTAATTTCTACCGGCTCTGCAAAGACGTAAAACTCAAGAAGGTGCCTTACCTCGCTTGAACTATTTTTGTGTAGTCGTGTCCATTCTTATACTTAAGTTCATGATAGCCTATCACTAGTGGGCAATTTTAGCGGAGGTATACATAGCGAAAGCAAAAAAGAGACAGTAGACGAACGCTTACTTGCAACAAAATGTTTTACTTTCGGCGAGCCGTGTTTATAGCCATGCCTCATCACATTGCACATGCACACCCTCAGGAAGGTGAACTCCTTATCTGACAAGTACACAGATGGTGTGCTTACACACCCAGAGCCATCTCACGAAATCATTTCAGCCTCAAATATTTCGCGTCCTTGTGGGTCACCTCTTCTGGTGACAACACTACATTGAGCAAACAATGGTTAACAGCCACACGAACTGCAGTGACGTGCAAATGAGCTGTCACGTACGCTTTTCTTGACATTTTTTGAGGGTTCTCCTAGCCGGTAATCGATTCCGAGTCCCGTTTGACCCATATGCTGTTCACCACAAGAAACAACGATACGATAAACCACGTGACAAACGGATTTTTTTGCTTTTTGTTGCATATGAGCGGCGCGTTGCGACATTTTCTTTGATTACACAACTTTAGAAGATTCTGAGGTGCAGAGAACACAACTTTAATTTTGAACCACCTGCAATTTCTTTTCATGATATGAATGCAGCGTATGGCAGCCTGTTTTTTAAGTCTATCAGATGAAATGGCCACTTGACAATTACTCGGCGCATGCACCTTTCTGAGCAAAGATACCAGATCTGAGCACTGTACATGCAAAGGATATCCTGCTTCTTGTGTCAACTGCTTGGATGGGTAAACAAAACTAGCCTCCATCTGATGGGGAGATAAGTTCTTAAATGCATTTAGAAGACAAAGGATAACAATCTCTCTATTGACAAGTTTTGAATGCGCGGAGGTGTACGAGTAAGCAGGCTTATTTCTACGAGATAAGTAAAACCAACACGTATGATCTGGGTGAAAAATTATGCAGATCCCACGCACTCTGGGAATCGATGTAAGCGAAGCTTTCCATGCTGGTTGCTTTGATTGACGACAGTTAGCGGTGATGTTGCCGGCGAAAGCCCAATTTTCTTCAATGTTTAGGCTAACACGAGAGTGGTTAGTTCATGTTAAACGTTACCTTGCGTGCACCACTGCTGTTTTTGTGCGTAGTACACAGAACAAACAGGGAGAGGTGTTTGCTTGAGGCGTTGTTGTGCGCCATATTTTATAACCTCTGAGAGGGTTAAAATAATAAATTCTGGGGTTTTACGTTCCAAAACCACTTTCTGATTATGAGGCATGCCGTAGTGGAGGACTCCGAAAATTTTGCCCACCTGGGGTTCTTTAACGTGCACCAAATCTAAGTACCACAGGGCGCATTTCGCCTCCTTCGAAATGCGGCCTTCGTAGCCGGGATTCAATCCCGCGACATCGTGCTCTCTGAGAGGTTTGAGCATTGTCATTGCCTCACATGGCACATCGCATTGTGGCCGAAGTATTAAAATTGGATTAGATTATGGGGCTGTACGTGACAAAACCACACTCAGAAAATGAGGCACGCCGTAGTGGCGGACTTCAGATTAATTTTGACACGGGGATGTCCTTTAACGTGTCCCAAAGCCAAAGTGCACATGCGTTTTCTATTTCGCCCCCAACGAAATGCGGCTGCCGTGATTGGGATCAAACCCACGACCTCTAGCAATGACTTAGTCGCAAAGCTAACGCGGCGGCCATAGAAGTGTTGATTTGACGGTCGACCGATTCCGTAGTGTCTCCTGGACCCTGCAGTATGCTTTACTAATTGCGGCTCTGCTTCTGTGCGCCCTGCGTAAGTTGCCCGCTTGACATATTAGCACGGCGTTCATTTTTCAGAAATATCAGCAACGTAGTATACCGTACCTTGAATTTAAGCTTATCCTGTGTCCCCGCCACCGCTGTTGTATAGTAGTGCATAATGAATACTTACAAACTAGCTCAGCTGTCTGTCGTTCTATAGTAGTGGGGTTTCCTTACCTTCTCACGTAACCTCCCTCCCCTCTCTTGTATGGGAACTGCCTCATCTCCTTCTCTTTTTTCTCTTCTCTGTACAGTTCTATCTGCGTCCCTTCTGGCCTCTATGTTAGTAGAAAGGGAAGCGCTGCAGTTTCTGCAATGCATCTGAGTGGAGTCAGAGATAATTACAGCTGCCATGCGGATAAAGCGGTGACGGTCAGGGAGCTCCAGAGGGTATTGTGCACATTCGACGCGGTGGCGTGAAAATGAGTTTCTCCCATGGCCTTTCCTCTCTTACTTGCGCCTGCAATCTACATACACGCTCTGAACCACCCTCCAACGCGGTCGGACGACAGCAGCAGCCAAAGCAGCAGCAGCAGCAGCAGCAGTGGGAAAATCGAAGAACGAGGCAAAGAAACCTTTGCTTTAATATTATGGCGTTTTTCACTGGTCGATCTGGAGCGGCCGCCGAAATTCTCGAGCGAGCGCTCGGGTTTCACAAATCCGAATTGGCCAGTGGAGTGCAAGAACGCTCCGTGGGGGATCACACAGGAAATCTGCGTAGACGTGACACAAACCGGTTCCGGAAACCATGCCCGACTTCCGCTCTGTACGTTTCCACTGCAACCAAAGTCGCTGTCCCCCGTGCGTAATTTGAGCTCGGCAGTCGCAGAGTCCGTCATTTCTACATGGCGCACGCAAGGATTGTGCATAAACAACGTGCATAGAAGGCTTCGTACAGCACCTGCGTCACCTCGTAATCACTGTCGTCCGTGCTCTCACCGCTAAACGCCAGCTCTGCAGCTGCACCGAACGCAGCTACTTTGCGAAACAACACAATATTGTGCGCACCAACCGGGTACCCATTTCAATTGAAGATGGAAGTGACGCGAGCTATTTCCGCCCGAATCCGCGCCTGGGTGACGGAGCAAGTGAGAGCGATCCGGCGCGGAGCGAGTTGATCCGAAACGACCAGCGAAAAGCGCAAACCCGCTCCAGGTCGACCAGTGAAATTCGGATTCATTGCCACGCAGCAAGAAATCCTGCTTCGAATGAACCAGTGAAAAACGCCATTAGTTTAGCGTCAAGAAGTTTAAGACGGCTATTAATAACTAGCCAATACGTTAATTCAAAGGGCTTGAAGCTGTCCCTGAATGACCGGACAACAAGAGTAGCCTGCGTCTGCATCACATCTGCGCTCTTGTCAAGGAAAATAACATAGTCATCGACGTGCCTACAATTTAAAACACTTCCTTGCCTCCCAAATAACCAAACAATCTTCTGTCTAATTTGGTCGCGCGCACATCACCGAAAATCGGTGCTACGCATGATCCGATACAAATTCCCTTTTACAACGCAGCTCTTAGGCGCACGTTCCTGCGATGAGCGTCGGCGTCTCTCGTAACAGAAGAAACGAGCACAGCGAAGGATGAAAGATGGCGACAATGAAGATAATGCAAGTAGGAATGCGGAGCACGAGGGGGCAGCAGAACCATGATGCGGAAAGCTGAGGAGAGGCTGTGTCAAATGCATGAGAAGAAAAGGGCAGAACCGTGGAACACGGGCTATGAGACGATGATGGCTATGAGACGGCGCCTGAGGAGCGTGCATCGTCTGCTCACCAATGACGTCACCGATATCATCTACGGAAATAAAGCGCTGCATGAGCGGAGGTCTGTCTGCGGCGGCCGCTCCGAATTGCACCCACGCGTAACTCACGCGTTACCTCTCGTGGTCTCCGATTAGCGAGGCAGTTACACCACACTTCGCGCCGTTTACAAGGCGCTTCACGAGACGGATTCTCCGCGGCAGCCAATATATCACGAAATGAAAAGATGTAAAGAGCTGCCCTCAGATTTCGCATTAAGGAGTATCGTAATTGTCTGTGAATTCTTTTGAAGGTAAGTCTTTCCATTGCATCTAATGGATGCGGATGTCAAGTAAAATGATAGTTCTAAAAGTTACCTACAGAAACGCCGGAAGAGTTTGAAACCTTACACAACCATGACTGCCAATGCACCCTTCCACGGTGATCAGCAGTTTTTCATGAGGTAATGAATGAAAGTATTGCACATCTATAAAAAAGGTATATAAATATTTGTCAGAACGACAATGTAAATCTAGGACGCTTTCAGTATTTTTGACAACTAATGGGTCGTCAGTGCCCAAAAGGGTAAAATGCTCTTGTAACTACAATGCAACAGACTTCTGCCAAGCATCACGTTCACATATGATAATACTAAGAGTGATTTCGGGCTGATAAATTTTTGGACTGAAGAACACGTCAGGGAAGTCATTCTAGGATTGAGAAATTTCACTTAGGACCTGTTTATTATTAAACTTTTCGCAAAGTCCTCTCGCGTCAGATTTCACTTTGAAATGGAAACGATCATGGCACTCAAATACAGATGCGACATCCGCGTGCGCTTTCTCATAAAGAAATAAAGAAAGGACGGCAATCGTTTTTTTTTTTTTTTCACTAGGCACTAGCAGTCTTTGGTCGCTATTGAATAAAGATAATTTTTTTCCGATATGCTATTCTAGCCGCCACTTGAGCACGGCGTCATGAAAAGGAATCAGTAATCACGCGGTGAATAACGAGCAATCGACTAAACTACACCTCACAGCTAATTGTTGGACGACAGTCAGTAATGATCGGTAGTTATTGACACACTAAGCTAAATTCTTGCTGTTTTATTGACGAGAATGTCATGGATATCAAATGAAATGTAATGAAAAGAGGCATTCAACTATGCTTAGTAGGAACTGATGTACTTAGGTCAGAGTGAAATAAATCATTTATTTTACGCGTACAATAATAAATTTCGTTCATGCAAGTCGTCATTGATATCAATCAAAGGGTCACTAAACGAGTATTTCTTTGGTTACCATTCCTAACTGATTGCGCCCAGTCAGTAGTGATCACTAGTGATACGCTCGGTTCTATGTTCACATACTTTCATAAAGCTTAGTGTTGTGGATATCAATTCAAACTTCATACCGACGATGATTCATTTATAATATCTAGGAGATAGTAAGGTTGAATAAAGTAGTGATCTTAGACCGCTTTCTTTAGTATGACAATGGCAGCCTTCGTTTATGCAAATCATCATTATTATCAATCAAATGTTTACATAAGTGTTTATTTTATTATCATTGCTAACTTACAACGCCAACTCATTAGTGGTCACTAGCGATACGCCCGGTTGGATGTTCTCATGTTTTGTACAGTATTGTATCGTAGATGAAGGTGTTTGTACAAGGGAAGTCTGACGAGAGCGTGTGTGACGACAGAAGTAAGGCAATAGTCACAACCAATCCCGATGTCATGAGTGGCATGTTAGAAAGACGATGGAATTTGCATTCCGGGAATGAAGTGTTAAAATCGTCCAGCCTTGGGAGATCATGAAGACGGCACAGCGTCGCATGATTTCAACGTAGCATGAGCTGTTGCGTAGTTACAATAGAACGACTACACAGGCACGAGTGAAACGATGGAATATCACACTTAGGGGCTTTGTACATTGCCACCTTTACATCAATGTCGTGATTGCAGGTGTCATCCCGCCTTCCATGCCAAGTCTCTGTTGTGCAAACTGTGCGAAAGTGGGAAGCTGTCGCGTAAGCTAATGGCGGCTTATCATAAGAGAGAAGAAGGGCTCAGAATGTTTCAGTCAGCCATACATATCGCTGGAAGAAAGCCAAGTTGTCTTATTAGGCATTGGTGGATGCCCCGGACCTGCTTGGTGCCCGGGAATAAAGATTTTTATTTTTACACTTTATTTTCATTACTATTGGTCGTTCTCTTGTTTCTGATGGTATTTTCTTTCCCGGTTTTTGTCATATCTCCCCCTTCTGACGCGCGTGGCGTCTCCAGAAGTATATTTTAACATTAGGGCAATTTTTTATAGTCATCTTTGAATCTGCCAAGGGATGGGGTGAAGACGATGCGATTGTTATGCTAAATATATTGGATGTTTTCTTGAAATAATCTTCAAATGAAAGTCAGCGTTCCTACATACGTGTTCCTACGTATGTTGCCTCAGCGCGGAGTGCTCCAGGCCCTGTAACACCTACGTTGTTCCTGTCTACTGATTGCACAAATACACGCACTGCCACTATTTCCTGAAGCGTGGAGACAAAAACGCAGGCGCGTCACGGTCTTTTGTGGAATAGCCACTCGTAAATTCATGAATTTTCTGCCAATAAATTTTGCATTTTGCACCAGAGTCAATCGACGCAAGACATTTGCTTCGAAATAAACATCGAACAAGTAATATGAGATCGTAGTGCAATATCTAAAATAAAATAATTGTTCACATAATGATTTTTTGATCACTTTCAGGTATCGCAGCGTAGCGTGACGAGAAGCTGGGGAACTTGTGGTAAACTCTATTAAGCGCTCCAATGATGCACCCAGGCCTTCTAGTACTTTTCAAGCGAAGGTATGGGCGTCAGCTCAAGCAAATACCTGCAGTCGCAAAGTCCTACAGCTGCACTTAGCTACTTCCTTCCTCTACAGGTTGGTGCGATATAGTCGCGCGAGTGAGACCACATTGGACGGCTACGTACTGATAAGAAACCTCCTAGAGAAGCAGCTTTTCGGGGATTGTAACAAATGAAAGAAAAGCTTGCATAAAACAGTTAGCCCGTTTCCGTAAATGTGTGCACATGTCTTAGGAAAGGATCATCGTAAGTCTGAGTGCATGGTACCCACGTTCGGCCACTTCAGCAGGTACGAAAATGGACGAACCTTGTATGCCTTTCCTGTTACCATCGAGCGTGACAGCCTATGAAGCGATGAATAGCAAAGCTGTTCGAGTGCGAGCATCGAACGAGCAGAAGCACTCAGATGGCTATTGATACGCGCTAAGTGTTTGCATCTCTTCAGTGGAGGGTCATAAGTGTTCCAATAATGCATTCTATCCTTTCTCCGAAACATCATGACACACTTGCTCCTGCTGGATATGGGGTGTGCATTCCTTGTAAGAATATGTGCCTAGAAAAGTACTACAAACCATTAACGACATTGATGCAACGTTGGGCACTGCAGTCTTTTTGTTTCATTCAGAGCATATATACAAGAATTATGCCTGAGGGAAGTTATGCAAGCGTAATTACTCAATGCTACTTACACTATGGCTCACTGCTGCGTCTGAAGGCCTATATGGCTCGGCTATCGCATTTGTTGGTTGAGTGTATGTAGATATTATGAGTATAGCCGACACCAAAAATTTTATACCGTCAACATCTGCAAAATTATTTAGGTTGATGCCAATGCTGAATTTATCATGATTAATTTTACTTAAGTTCCTATGTATTACCACCAAGCTACCCCCTCATTCAGTTTAGCGTGTTTACCCCTGCTACAGTTTGTTTAACCTATCAGAACGCATGGGTGCGACGATTCAGGTGTTTTTTACATACTATCGTCATTTACTCTGAGCTCAAATTCTCTCCATGACACACATACGAACGCACACAAATACGCAAACACACACACATTTTGTGTGTGTTTGTGTGTGTGTGTGTGTGCGTGTGCGTGCACGTGTGTGCGCGTGCGCGCGTGTGCGCGTGTGTGCGCGCGTGTGCGTGTGCGTGTGCGCGTGTGTGCGTGCGTGTGCGTGTGCGTGTGTGTGTGTGTGTTCAAGCGTAATTGTGTGTGACGCTAGTGTGTGTGTGACGCTATTGCTTTTCGTTCTTGTTGATGTCCACTATAATCTCACAATCGATTCAACCTTTGATCTCGAGTATGTTCGGTTGGTCATAGTTAAGACTGGCACATTGTTGAAGAAGCTCAATTGTTGTTTGAAATGAAAGGGAAATAAAAAAATGTTCTTCACCAGCAACATAGCTCAAAAGTGGAGCAGAAATTGATAGACAATCACTTTTTGACTATTTGATCACAGTGCACAATAAATCAACAGGGAATGACAGAGTAAAGAAACCAGAACACTGGATAAAAAGATGCAACTGATGTATTGCCACGCGAAATGGTGGTAGATATACAGTTCGACGCATATGCATGCACAGAAATAACAAAGCAAAGACGATACGTGAAGCGCCTTCTCGACAACGGTGAGAAAATCTTGTAAGAATAAAAGCCACGACCCATACAAAGCGAAAACAAAAGCAAGACTGCACTACGAATATACTCTGCAGACCTAGTCGCCATGTGAACCGGGAACCTTGAAACAACTGCTGTTGGATCTCTGTGCCTAACAGATGTGATCCTTATCCTTTAAGAACACCGGCGGCATGCTGATACAATTTTCTTTAAGCTTTGATATCTCGCCTACTTCAACAATTTCCCTCGTGATCATCTCGGCGCACCTGCACAGAATGGAGGTCTGCTCAGACAAAGGCTCCTATTCCTTACGCCATTTGCAGTCCCGGCAATGTATAACTAGGCGCTTAGTTGCATTAATGACGTTATTGTTGTGCTCCCTCAACCAAATTGTATATATACAAGTGCTTCGCATGGCAATAAACCAGTTGCATTTACAGCCAAGCTGTTAAGGGCTAGTTCCTCCACTAACATGTCCGCATGTACAAATAAAAACTTCGCCTTCAAGAGTGGAACGTGATAGCATTCAAAAATCTCTGACGGTTCATCCCGCTTTCCGGCAACTGGAGCGTATAGACCTCAGGCTCTGCCCAGCCGGCGCTGCGCAAAAACCTGTCACCAGCGCCCCCATCGAAGCCTTGGCGTGAACTGAGTAGTGCAAAAAGAGCTTTCCGCAAGCGAAGGTGCATAGGCCACAATGGACCCTCCCTTTCGGTTGTGTTGAGGCACGGTTTAATAAAAATCAAGGACCTGGAAAGCTTCCTCCACCCATCCACGCCTCGGAAAGGGAGGAAGTTCAGCAGGGCGAAGTAGGTGTACAATGTAAAAGAAGTCTCAGGTGTTATTTTGGCGTGCTGCAACTCGCAAATACAGAGAGCATCGGCATAAAAATCTAAGCATTTCAAATTGGTTCATATTGAAAATGTCCTGAACGCGACTTAAGTATCTCCTATATTTTTATGCATTTTATCGTAATGTTCTTTGTCGTAATTATTTACAGAGAGTAAATCCTTCCATAGCCTTTTTCAGGGCAGCAAACAGAAAACGTTTTTCAAGGCAGCAAACAGCGTGCGAACATAACGAAAGTAAGCTTCCTACAGTGCCTACGCACCGCAACTTTCTGTCTTGCCGGAGCTACGTCATCGCGCAGTAGCTTTGAACTTTCCGGAGACGTTTTAAGCAACACACGGGCACAAGTAAATGTAAATAAACGCGAAGTTTTTTTTTACACATGTGCGTTACTTCGCAATTACTCATCCAGTGCTCCTACAGCAACTTTATTGCTCACATTTGAAAAACGCAGTTGAGCAAGCTCAGCACATTGCGAAACGTGCTTGTCGTTTGGGTGCAGGACATACAAAATACCGAAACTAGCAATGAGCTCGCGATACAACGATGTTCTAGAACAGGATTTTGAATTCATAAACGCACCAAAATGTTTGGTTAAACTGACCTGCCAAATCTCTCCGTTCCACTTGTCGAGTCAAGCGGAGGCGGACGGAAAATATCGATGGCACATACGCAGTATGGTTCACAACGTTGTTTTTTCTGTTGCGAACAAAGTGCCGGCTGCAGATTCTTGAGGTTTCGCTTGCTTGCCACGGTCCTCCGTCAGGGCTACGCAGCACAATTAAAGCAGAACCACATTATCGCGCTTTCTCATGCCAGCCGCTGTGTTGTGGGGAATGCAAGTAATTCGATTACCCAACACGTTGAACGGCCAGTGTCCAGCGCTCCCGCCTTTCCCCTTCATACGATCACGATGCACATCGGTAAAACTGAACGTTGTTATTCAGTCCTTCACGTTCATGGCAATTTACAGCACAACAGTAGCGTCGATTGCGGCGTTTCGTCGTAGCGCGTGGAGCTATCGAGGTTGCCGTTGCTTCCACCATCAGCTTGACGAGTGAGCCATAGAATAAAGAAAGTGAGCCAGCAAGCGATGAATTCATAGCTCTCTGTCTGGGTGTTAAATGCGCAAAACACTCGCAATATGGACCAAAATCTAGTTAAATCGTTGTTTCGCAGTCGCTAGCTGCATAGGCAACTTAGCAAGGGAGTCGGGCTTCGCACTACTCAATTACTGGCTCTTCGCACCGGCAGGTGCGGCTACTCGTCTTTCAAAACTCCAGTCTGACGTCTATATAACCGTAATGTTTACCGGGAAACGCTGGCCGCGAACGCTATGCACGATGGCGGGCTTTGTGGTAGAGCTGAATCCTCTTGCGTGGCCTGCGACGTGACCGAGGCGAGGGCCAGCTGGAGGTATTGCAAGGAACCGGGAGCCCCACTCCGTGGCCCCCAAAACACCCATCGCGCCGGCGCGCGGAAATCGCAGGACGCCGCGGCCGGTCTCGCTGTGAGAAGGGATTTCTTTGAGTTTTCGCGTAATTGTGTTTTCTCGTGTAGTCAAATTACAATACGAGAGCTGTCATGTCTGTAGGTTGTGTGTAAGTCGCAGTTTGCGATTTCTCCACGTTACTTAGCTTGAGAAATTCAATTAGTACAGTAAATTCCTTGCGTTACATGGAAGGCCTAGGTATGGGTGGTTCAAAAGTATTTTTGTCGAAACGACGTCCGACACCTGATTATCTGCGACACGGGCTCCTTGACACTCTCGCGTTAAAAACTATCATCATCAGGAATGACTCGAGCGTCGTCGCCGTCTTCCACAGCTCGCTCCTTGCCGCTCGTCACTTCAGCGTAGAATTTCACTTCCCTTCTGTCGTCGTAATGGGGAGGCCGCGTTTACGGGGGTATGAGCCATTGCTTAATAGGGTATGAGGCATTAATTGTCTTACGTGACGGACAGATTTATTTTGGAAGCAATCTAATTTTGTGAGAATATCAAGTGGCAGTGCCGGGCGGATGCTGCTAATCATGCCACCGAGCAAGCTCGAGACTTGAAACGCAGGCGATGACGGCGGACTGTGGGCATACCGTCACTAAAGTCGTTGTCTCCTTCGCAGCCTAACGTGTGTAAAGCCTCATTAAGAAAAACAAAGACGTTACCAATAATTCCGGAAGACTTCAATGAACCGTCGGGGTTTACCCAGTGATAAACACCGGGGCCGCATGTTTGACCTTCGCTGGTTAACCAACCGTACGAAGTGTTACGCCTGATCATTTTTGATCAGCCTAAGCACTCAATGGTCAATGATCATTGATTATGGTTTGAGTTGTCTTACATTCGTAAAGGCCAAGACGTGCAATAGAGGCACCGATCTATCCTGGCGACATAGTGCTACTGGCGGAAAATGCAAGAGATTCGCAGAGACGTGCAGATACGTGGGGCAACGCAGCACCAAATTCAGACATTAAGCTTCACAAATCAGTTATTACAAGCTTTATTGAAGAGACGAGAAATTATGTGGGATCAATTGAATAGCAAACTATATCCACAGCCAGGCAACATAAATACCTGTACGTATACATACACAAAGCAAATACTTAAGCTTTTATCAAAACAATTCCAACATAAAGGTGAACCGGAATGCAAATGCAATAATAATGATACACAGACAAATTTTGGGCCATGACAACTATGAGGTGGTGCGTGGAATCTGGAAAGGAGTAATGGTGCCACTTTTAGGGTTCTGAAATGCCATTCTGTGGTTAAAATTGGACATTTGGTCGCGATTTGCAGTTAACCAGTGATTTTGAGGCTGGTTGGTTTTGGGATCCTATAATAAAACCACAAATGAGGCAGCGCTGGGCTACATGGGTTGGACCTGGTTCGGAGCTAGAGAAGCGCAGAGCAAAATTATTTATGAGGGAAGACTCAGGAACATTGATGGAATCAGTGGGCGGCTAAAAGGCACAAGCATCTGTACTGAAAAGCGTGGACACAGATTGGAGCAAGAGGCCAAGAAAGCTGGCAACTAAGCACAGGGTAAGTGAGAGGGAAAACAGAGTACCAGAAGTCATCAAGAAGAAAGCATTAGACGCAAAGAATGAGAAAAAGAAGCACTATGAAGATTTACGATTCGAAGAAAGAAATTAGAAGGGAGAACCTGTAAGATGGCACAAAGGGCAGTCAGTGCCTTGCTATTTAAGGCTCGATCTTGTTGTGTAACGAGAAAAACATACAGTAGGTAATATTAGAGAGTTTTAGAATAAGGGCCCCAAACGTTTGGGGCTCCAAAGAAATAGCGTCGAATCAACTGCGCATGCGCAAGAGGCAAACTGCTTTTGGGGTTTGCGTCGGACGCGCTATTTCACTGATTTAACGGGAACCCCGATAGCTGCACCGCAAGATTTGCGTAAATAAACATGGTGGCACCCGTCCGAGCGACGGCTCTAACCTAGCACCAAACTAGCCTCGATTCGTGGTAACGCGTGAAGTTCGCGAGCTAGGAGAAGTTACTGCGGTTATCGCTTTCTCTAAACTAGCGTGTGCTATGAAGATTGATTCATTAGACGCAGCTGATTCCGAATTTGATTGCGGATTTCATGGCTCGTAGGTCTAACAAAGCGTAGCTTGGCTGGTTAAGGCACGTAAAGTTGGTTACTCAATACTGAGCGCAACTAATTGTTTGCGGCTAATAGAATACCCTTTTACTTGTAATTAAACCCGAAAACAGGAAAGTGAAATTTCCTTTTCTTATCATAAAATGGTATATTTAATCATTTCTACTGGCTTTTTTTTTTTGACACCATAGAGGCGCTGTCAGCGCAAGACGCTGTCCGCGAACGCAAAGCCCGATTCGAAAACTCTTCACTCCTGCGTGCCCCAACGCTAACAGCCGCAAATCTCTTTGGGGCCCCTAAAAAACTAGTGGGGCCCCTATTCTAGACCTCTCTTATTCACAATAAGAAAAAGTATGTGGCGGCTGCAGCGAAAATGCGGAGACCACTCAGCGGATTATAAAGGAATGAGTAGGGATTCACCCAGCGAGACCTACAGGTATTGTACAGCTTCAGGACACACTTGGAATTAAAGTGGACGGAAGCGCCAAGCGGTCAGCACTCGAGACAAGCAAGAGACGTTTGGAGTATTGGTGAAAACAGTGAAACAGGTAAACAACAGGGAAGACGTCGATACGACCGGATCCGTTACAAGCGTAGATGGTGGTACGAGGGAGATACATACCTTTTCAGTAAGAAAAAGAATGAGGACATTTAAGAAAAAGGACAGACGGAAACGCATGTATTGCATGCCTGATGACCTCAGGTAGGTCAGCTGCCGCTGCCCCGAAGACGAAGAAGTGGCTCTTGTGTGGAACCCCGTTTTCTACTGTTCTCATTTTGCGAGTATTTTTGCGTGTTTTCGGGAGGCGCCGCTTCCGAGACCTTCGGCGATGGAAGCGGAGTCAGCTAGACGTCCGGAGGAGACCGACGTCACAGCGTCGAGCGCTCCGAGGAAGCGCAATCACCTGATGAGCGACACAGGCAGCGAGGACACCCTGCTGTACTACTCTGCTTCAGAAGAAGATCTGCCGGATGACGGCGACTACTTGACAGTTGTGAGGCAAAAAGGAAAGAGGAGAATCGTCACTGCCTCCTCGTCTTCAACAAGGAAGACGGCGGCAGCAAAGGCCCATGACACGGCTCATACCATCCTCTTCTTACCCTTGACGCCGACCGACAACCTGAATCGGCTAAACAGGCAAGCCGTATCTGTAACACTAGAGGCTGTTGTTCCAAATGAGATCACGGATATGAGAGTTAACACCCGTAAGAACATTCTCGCGGTTGATGTCAAGAACAGAGCAGCATTGGATATCTTGAGTACAGTGAAAATGCTGGGCAAGATAAATGTTCGCACCATAATACCACAGGACAGCAATACTATATCAGGTGTGATTTATGATGTCGATGAGTCAATCGACGACAACGATCTGCCTATTTTGGTCAAACCCGCCACAGCAGACGTTCCTATTATTGAAATACGTCGCCTAGGAGATTCACGCTGTGTGAGGATAACTTTCAAGGGAGGTAGCTTGCCGTCCCACGTGAAAGTTGGATTTTTTCGTCATCCAGTGCGACCGTTCGTTCCAAGACCACTTCAGTGTCGTAATTGTTTGAAGATCGGGCATGTCAGCGGCATATGCAAAAATTCGACCTTGTGCGCGAGATGTTCTGAGCAGCACAGTGCAGATGCTTGCCGTGCGACTCACTTCAAATGTGCCAATTGCTCCGGTCCCCATGAAGCATCGTCGAAAGACTGCCCGAGACACAAGACAGAGCGGAAAGTCCTCAAACAAATGGTGAGAGACAACTCAACTCACAGAGCGGCCGCCGCCAAAGTACGACGGCGTAGTGTCCGCCGTCACCGTAGACGATCCTCGTCTACTAGAAATACTGATACCGTCGCAAGACAGCCGATACTTCCTGAGGCTGGTGCTCCCAAGGCGCTCACCCACACTAACAACACGGTGTCTGATGACGCAGTGAATACCTCTACTGCAAACGACTGGCCTGCACTTCCGACATTAAGTCCTCCAGCCCAACAAAGGTCGACGGTGGACTACCGACGAACCAATGAGGGCACAGATCACGTGCGAGGTCAAGACAAGCAAGTCATCGCCATAATAAGATCTCTAATGAATGTCATTCACGTGTTGTTAAACGACATGCAGACGCCATCTGCTCGAGGTGCACTACAAGTGCTGGACGGCCTGGATCCGGTTCTTGCGAGCCTCGAGTAGCAAGCACAATGGCTCTACCGCATCAGCCGTTCTTCAGACAAGTCAAGGAAGCATCTATTATGCAATGGAATGCCCGTGGCCTGAAATCCCGCAGTGATTTTCGCCATTACGTTTTCACCAATCGATTCCCCATTGTTGTCGTCTGTGAACCGAAGCTGCAGACACCCGTCCGGATCTCAGGCTATGAACCTCATGTGTCATCGACTTGTACTGACATTAGCAAAGTGACCATCTACATACGGTGTGAACTGACTTATGTTGTTCATCCAGTGCGGCCACATGACACTAATCAGTATGTGTGTTTGACCGTGAAACAACAAAACCTTGCGTTTACTTTAGTGGGCGCTTACCTTTCTCCATCAAGTCGTTTTGATAGGCAGAGACTGAGTGACATTATAGATGCGACACCTGGTCCATGGATTGTTGTTGGGGACTTCAACGCGCATCATTCACTTTGGGGAAGCAACAAGATAAATTCGAAAGGAAGAAACCTCGTGTCCTTTGCTTGCGACCATGAACTTTGTTGTCTAAATGATGGCAGTCCCACGTTTCTGCGCGGCCGGACATACAGTAGTTGTTTAGACTTAGCATTTGTTTCGCGATGCCTCACTCGCTGCGTCCATTGGTTCGCAGATATAGAAACCCACGGAAGCGACCACATTCCTACCTACCTGCAGATAAAAGGCCTCACCAAATCCGTTCCATCAAATTTTAAACAAACAATAGATTGGCCCGTGTTTAAATCCCTTATGGAAGACGCATGCCACGAAGGCATTTCGTCCACACTAGAATTTGAGATCGCCAAGGCTATGCAGGATGCTATGCGCTCATTTCGGCCATTAGAAAAATACACAGATTTTGATTCGGAAATACAGAGCCTCCGTGCAATCCGCCGGCGAGCGGAGCGACGGTACCGACGGACTAAATCACTCTACGACCTTAGAGAGGCCAGACGCATTCAAAAGAAAATTCAGCGTCGTCTTGCTGTACTGCACAATCAACGCTGGAAGTCGTTTTGTGAGTCTCTCGACCCACGTAAACCTCTGTCGGTTGTCTGGAGAACAATCCGCGGTCTTCGAACAGCTCCTCAACAGCGTCGTCCATTTAAGTCTCTAGCCCTACATCAAGGACGCCGAGAAGTCGAGGTGGCCGAAGATTACTGCGCAAGGATCGCGGGTCCGGCGCTCACGTATTCGCCTTGCGCACCTATTCCCATTGTGCCCCCTTGCTCCCGGGATCCTCGTATGGACGCTGCTTTCTCCATCGAAGAACTGGAGGCCGCACTTGCTGGTTGCAGGCGATCTTCGTCACCAAGACACGATGGCATCACATACTCTGCGCTTGTAAACCTTGGTCAAGAGGCCAGATATGCCCTTCTTGGCCTATACAACGCATCATGGCGTGACGGCTTGGTCCCTACAACGTGGAAATCCAGCCGGCTTGTTCCACTCCTCAAGGCTGGCAAATCCCCGTTGGAATTGTCATCTTACCGTCCAATAGCACTGGCCAGCTGTGTCGGCAAGGTAATGGAAAGAATGTTACTTGCACGGCTAGAATGGTACTTGGAATTCTACAACGTCTATCCAGAGGTAATGGCTGGTTTTCGACGTGGCCGCTCGTCAATAGATAGCGTTATCGACCTGGTAACATACGTACAACACCAGAAACATCTGAAGCGAATCACTGCGGCCCTATTCCTTGATGTTAAAGGCGCGTACGACAATGTAGATCATCAGGCAATTCTGGACGCCTTAGAAGCTGTGGGGATTGGTGGACGCACCTTTCGCTGGATATGCAACTATTTGCATGGAAGATCTTTCTTTATTTTGACTGAAGACGGACCAACGCCATCTAGCTATACCAGTCGTGGTGTACCGCAAGGCGGAGTACTCTGCCCTACCCTTTTCAACCTGGTGCTCGTTGGTCTCGCTGATTCGTTACCGCAAACTGTACAGCTCTCCGTATATGCAGACGACATTTGCATATGGGCTTCAGGCGTGACACGTGTACAAGTCCGCGCACGACTTCAGAAAGCCTCAACTGCTGTGTCAAGATACCTAAGAAGACGAGGCCTGGAGCTTTCTGCTGAGAAATGTGCAGTCGTTGCTTTTACTCGTAAATCGATGTCCCCGTATGCTTTGCGGATTAATGACCAAATCATACGATATAGACGAACGCACCGATTTCTTGGCGTCATCATTGATAGAGACTTGTCTTGGAGCCCTCACATCTCGTACATGACTAAGCGTTTGGCCGCCATTGTGGACCTTCTTGCGTTTCTCGGCGGGAAGTCCTGGGGCGCAACGGTACCGTCAATGTTGCAACTATATCAAGCACTGTTTTTGGGCTTCCTGCGGTACAGCTTACCTGTAATAGGTAATACTTGTACTACGAATATTCGCCAACTCCAGAGCGTGCAAGCCCAAGCACTCAGGACTTGTCTCGGTCTTCCCAAAACAACGTCATCGATTGCGACAGTGGCCATAGCCAGAGACGCGCCTTTGACAGTCTACATTGATACAGATGTCCTGAGAGCGCACATCCGACACCTGACTCGGATTCCCTCACACCATCTTGCTTGCTTGCCAACAAAAAGGCCACTTTCAACTTTTGCTAAAACTATTGTAAGACATCAGTCGTACTTGCCATCAGAATTTACGCCCGCTTCACGATTGTCAGATCCATTGTGGTGTCTGCACCGGCCGCAAGTGCAACTGACAATTCCAGGAGTCAGAAAGAAAGCTGGAGCGCCATTACAAGCTTTGAAGCAAGCAACTTTGGAGCACATTCACAACATGCACAGATTCCGGAAACATATATACACAAATGGCTCAGTAAAACTCAACAGCGCTGCTGCTGCAGTCATCATCCCGGCACAATCTGAGGAAATCAAATTAAGAACTTCATGTGTGACCACATCGACGGGTGCAGAACTCGCGGCGCTCCGTGCTGCACTTGATTTCATTAAGCAGAAACCACCGCAACAATGGACAGTCTTCAGTGACTCCAAGGCAGCCCTTCAGTGCATACTAAGCCCAATGCGCCACGGATCCAATGAACAACTGGCCTCAGAAATTCGGCACATATATAATCAAAGCTATGATAAGGGTCACAACATAATCTTTCAGTGGCTTCCAGGACATTGTAACATCAGCGGGAATGACCAAGCCGACGAAGTCGCCCGATCGGCACATGAAAGTGGTCAACGAGTTTTCATTCCGCTTTCGCGAACAGACGCTGCGGCTGGGCTGCGATTGATGTCCCGTGAGTGTACTTTGCCCCTGTGGGACTCAAATGTTTTCACCATGTGTCGGTTGCGTTTGTTGTCTCCGGACATACGGATGCACCTCCCGCCTGGATTACCACGACGTGAACAGACCATGCTTTACCGTCTGTGGCTAGGCGTTGCCTTTACAAACGCCTATGCTTTCCTCATAGGAATGGCCAACAGCCCCACGTGCGACACATGTAACATCGACGAGACGCTCGCACACATTATCTGTGTCTGCCCGCGATACAGTGCTGAGAGACAAGTGATGTGCAGGGTACTGGACCAGCTGGACAATCGTCCACTTTCAGAACTAAAAGCTTTAGGCCAATGCTCCGAAAGAACATCCGCGTTGAAGGCCTTACTCGCGCTATTAACGTTCTTGCGGTCTACGGGGCTTCACGACAGACTCTAAGAATGCCGCCCCCTACCGTTCTGTAGTGTACGCGCTTTGTTCGTGCTTGTCTCCCTTTCTTTCTATCTCCCCCTTCCACTCTATTTCTCTTTTTATCCCTCTTAACCCTTCCCCCTGCGCAGGGTAGCCAACCGGAACTACCTCTGGTTAACCTCCCTGCCTTTCTCTGCATTATTTTCTCTCTCTCTCTCTCTCTCCGCTGCCCCGTTTCAAAGGAGATGTCAATAACTCATCATCACCATCATCATCATGCGCCCTTTTCAAACACTACATTTTTCCCAGAATGGTGAGAACACTATAACTTTTGCACACCAATATTTTTGAAGGCGGCGTACTACAGCGTCGACGCTGATACTTGCATTTTTGTTTAGATCTTCTCCCAGACCTCCTTCGCGGCGATTTAAGTGTTTCCTTTACTTATGGGGAAGGAGAGGGGAAAGAAATGCGTAGCCTTCTGCTTTAGATTCGAAGAGTAGTTCACATTTTCTTTTCTTTATCACCCACCGTAGCTCACGTGATACGAACCAGGCCGAGCGCTTTTCTTCTATGGAGTAGAACGACACGATATGTCGAGCCGAAACAAGCAGCTTTTGCTAACGCCCATACGACCTGCTGACAAGGGCTACGATAGCGCATTTTTCCCAGGCGCAGGAGCCATAACAGTATATCACCTCGGCCCAGTTTTCCCCACGCGTTTGTCTGCCGCGTTTGTTTCCTCTGAATCTAGCGCAAGGCAGCGTAGCCTTTCATGTATTTCGTTTGTTTGCACCGTTAAAAAAAGCAGTACTATTCGCTAGCCTCTGACTGAAACTGAGGCAGCGGCTATATTATCCGATAGTTTATCACGCATACAAAAATTGGTTAGGCAGTGAATAATTCTCGCTCTACGATGGTGCCGCTGTTTGCAGCATCTCAAATGGGCACTTATGACAATTCTGTCTTTCTGACTGTTTCTCACAGTACTACGCGTAAATTCACCATTAACCACATCCTCATTTCAAAGCGCGCTGCCAAGAGAGAGAATTAGCACAACTGTCGGTCGCAAAGGGCACCACGGATTTACCTAGCCATATCAGGCATCGCAGATAATTTTAATAACTTGCAGCATAAGAAATGTCTCACCCAAGGGAGAAAATGATGTGCCTATAGGGGCGCTCCACATTTTATCGATTCGAAGACACACGCGTCATTGCGCCATAAGCGTCATTGACTGGCGGGAAAATGGCCTATTTTACCACAGCACTTACGTACGTATGCGACAGTGCATATCTTTTATCGCGAGTAAGCAAGCAAGAAGTGTGCGTGTGTGTAGTTTCCGTGCTCGTCAGAAAACCTTTCTCTACGAAGGATTACACTTACTTTTTTATTTCTTGCAACGTTACACGATTTCCTTCTTCCTTCTTTTTCATCACCGATGGTTACTCGCGTGTGAAATACTAATGGCTAGTAAGTACGTCTTGCGATTGTATGTGCTTATATATCTTCGACTGCCTTTTTTCTAACCACTTAGGGCAGTTGTCTGGATTTTCTTTTATTTTGATTTATTTATGCATACATAATCTGGTATAAAGAGAAAAAAGCATAATAACTCTCACTGACGTAATGGGGTCTCTATACCCGTGCGTTGCTCAGTAGCAGTGGTGAGTAGGAAAAAGTTTTGCAGATTGCTGTAATTTAGTGTCGCACTAGAAAGTTAAAACCACAAAAATAATACATGCAATAAAAAACTAAGAAAAATCCTGCACATCACCGCCATTCATCCTCAAAAAAATGCATACATTCGTGCGTTAAGTAGCTATCAGCATATTTGACGCAGAAGAAAATAGAATG